>NC_068434.1:60254857-60374857 GCF_023373465.1 Oncorhynchus keta | reverse complement strand
TCATACTCACTTTGTCAACACATGTGGATGGTGATTTACTTTGACGGTTAACATTAAATGGAGATTCAATTGCCTTCTTTTTTTTTTGTTTTTGGTAAGGGATCTAGGTCATGTGATCACATTTCTGAACAGCAGTTGACTCTGCTAAGTATCAAGCGAGCGTTCCAGAGATCTGTTCGACGGTCCAGCTTATTATAGTCAATGAATCAATCCCTTTCACCGTGAACCGTGTTTATTGACTCGTATCGCCCAGTGAGCTAATGAAACAGGTCTGCTCTTTGGTAAGAAGGCGATGGGAGTTTTCATGTGGCTATTACAGCGTCTTTAAATAGGCAGGTCTTGTGTGCTGCCTTCATTTGGACGAATCAAAATGAAGTTGTTTTTCATGTCTGGGTCTGGTGACACTGTTGAATAGGTGAGAGAGTGTGTTGCTTGTAGCCCCGGGGCGAGGCTTAGGGCTAAAGTATTTTGGAGACAGGGTAAGCGGTAGGGGTTATGGTTATGGGACATTGTCATTCCCACGCACTGTTATGACTGGTCCTTCTCTCGCCAGCTGTGTGGAGAGAGCACACAGTTCCACCACTATACCTTGATTATCTTCTAAAACATGAGCAAAAAAAATGTGAAAAAATGATTATGAGAACCTACGGGGCGTCAAAACACAAGAGACACGTAACAGATCAAAGAAGGGTTAAGGGGGATAGGAGGCCCCCGCCGTATGAATCACACGGTAAACCTCTCTCGATAGTCACAACACACAGACCCAGAGGATCGTCGGCTATGATAGTTTACATGTGAACGTTAGGCAACACTGTGGTAGAAATGCAACATCAGACAGCATGCCGGTTGTTCTCTGGCTCATCTGACGGAACACGAAGTACTAGGAAGCACTGGGCATAAACAGGGGATGGACAAAGAGAGAGAGAGAGATAAAGAGGGAGCGAGAACCCAAAGGAGACCTGGTGTAGTAGGCAACCTGACCTCAGATCGCCTAAAGCAGGGATCATCAACTAGATTTAGGATGGTCAGGGGGCCCGATCATAGTTACTAATCATTTGTAGGCCGCAAATTGACCACAAGAGGCCCAAACAGACTAAAAGATAATCATTTCAAACCTTGCTTACATTTGTATACAATCACATCCCTCTATTTTGTGTGGAAATACTTTGGAACAGATTTCCAAAATTAAAATCACTTGGAGCTGATTTACTGGTGTTTTTAGAGTATTTTACGTCCCCCAAAAACAATTTTGTTTGTTTGTTTTTTTGCTCAGGGGCCAGATAAAATCACATGAGGGCCAAAATCCAGTTGGGGAACCCTGACCTAAAGGCTAAGTCCCTGGGCCCCTGAGTCTAGGAGGGCTATGATACCAGGGACGGACAAACAAACACACACAAAAACATGCCAACACATTATGGAAGTAGTTATATTAACATGCTTGCTGAACACAATCAATATCATACGTTATGTTTTCCCCACACCTCTCCAAACTCCTGCCTGCCGTCAGCCATGTGGATCCACACAACTCCACAGATGTAGGGACCAGGATCCTGTAAAGGCGGAGGCAGGAAGCCAGCTCCAGAGAGCCCACTACAGGCACCCTCTCCTGGGCCCCAGGGATCACTGCAGGGCCCTATCTCTACTGCACTGGTCTGCCTGTCTGCCTGTGTGTATGTGGGTGGTGTTTTTAAAATATTTTTTACAAGTGTTCCCTTTAATCTACCTCTCTTTCTCTCTCTCTCATGTCCGCTCTCTGCCAGCCTTTTATTATTTCTTTCCACTTTCTAGCCAATCTTCTTTTAATTAATTAGAACCTGTGCCACTGACTGCGAGAGCCGAGTTTTATCAGCACTCACTCACTCCCTCCTCTCCTTCACTGTGTCGAGATAGAGAGAGAGAGAGAAAGAGAGAGAGAGAAAGAGAGAGAGAGAAAGAGTACCCTCCAGTCTCTTCTCCTTCCTATACTTCCTTTTCCCTTGCTTCTCTTCTTTTTTATATAATCCAGGCAACCCAGACCAAGTGCTAGCAAGGGTCATATCTTTTTAATTATCTTTCCTGCCTTTGATTAATTATTCCGTCTGACAATAGCGTGTTTCTAATGCTTTTCACCTGCCCGCGCTGATTGACAGCGTCTCTGTCTGATTCAAAGCAAACAGCTGCTGCCATGATTGCCTAGCAACCAGGAGGTGATGGATGAGTCTCAAAGATGGATGGCCACAATAAATCATGTCTCCTGCTATAAAACTGGAAAAAAGAAAGAGAGGAGGGAGAGGGGACCAGAAAAAACAAAACAACCTTTCTCTCTCTCTCTCTCTCTCTCTCTCTCTCTCTCTCTCTCTCCTCTCTCTCTCTCTCTCTCTCTCTCTCTCTCTCTCTCTCTCTCTCTCTCTCTCTCTCTCTCTCTCTCTCTCTCTCTCTCTCTCTCTCTTTCTCTCTCTCTCTTTCTCTCTCTCTCTCTCTCTCTCTCTCTCTCTCTCTCTCTCTCTCTCTCTCTCTCTCTCTCTCTCTCTCTCTCTCCCTCTCTCTCTCACATCTAGTGTGGAGGGCAGGGTCGAAGCCCTCTCCTCTGTCTGTCTGTTCCTTCGCTCCTCTCCAAAATGTTGGTGTGTGATGAGGCAATATCTCAGAGAGAGACCAGCTATCACTAGCTATCTCTCCTGCGGTCTGACTTTGGCATGGGGTGGCGCTTGTTGGCATGGGGAGGGGCTTGTTGATATGCAGGCAGACGGTAAGAAAACCCAGCTGGAACAATGATGGCTGACTACAAAGTTCACTATCACAAAACGAAACCAAATAAATTGAAGATGACTTTTTTTTAATCCAACGCTAGACAAGATTATAATTCACCCTGCAATGACAGTACTTGCATTGTACACACGTAAGTTAATAGGGGGAAAAGCATCTGCACAGCTAGCATTTAAATAGTCCAGTCTAAGGAATTACATTTTTTTTTGCCATTTCAGAAAAATATTCAAAATTAACCATTAAAAGTGCTCTTCCTAATGGGCCACAGCTGTTCAGCCACACAGCCCTGACGATGGTCACCTGATCTCACTAGTCCGGCGACATCAAACTCAAAACCAAAAACCTCCTATATAAAACAACACAAACACACAGGAAGCTGACTTAAAGGGAAGTAAAGCACGGGTTACCCAACGGGCGCGGTGCGAGGGCCATGTCCAACATGAGCTGTTCCTTTTGTTTTCTCTCACCTGACCGCCATTGGTTTTATTTGTAGCCTTTCGGCCAAAAGTAGGCAGTGAGGCGCATTAGGAGTGAGCGAGCGCTGCTCCTCTGGTATCTGGTAACAAACAAGGATCTGGATGACCCATCCATCACTGAACCCACGTCCTGGGCCCAAAGCTCAGGTTACAGCTTTACACGGCCAGCCTAAATAATATTCAAAATGATGAATGACACAGCCAGCCTCATATCCATCATCAATCTCTTTTTTTTTTTTTAAGGAGCATCCATCCTCAGTAATGCTCCTTTGAATCATGGGAAAGCGAGAGAGCTCAGATTCACTGGCCTAACCCCTGAGAGAGCGAGAGAGGGCCGCGTGGCATGGAGCCGGGGCCTTGAGTGATACCTGTCAACCCCGGAGCCCGTGGCCTGGGACAAATACGCACTGGGACATGTGTGGGAGCAGGGACTCAGATAATGGCAAAGACACACACAGATACACACACTGATAGACACACACACACACACACATATTGAGATACATCATGATAGACTACACATGCAGAATCCATATACACACACACACACACACACACACACATATTTACAAGAAACACATGGACAAACAAATACAAACACACACGTAAACACATGAAATACTAACTTCATTCCAAACAGGTCCCCTACCAAACTCAGTGTGTTATTTTTAAACACATAGTGTACATCTACAAACACACACTATCTTCCTCCCACCTCGAGCACCACACAAAGTCCTCTTCCAATTCTTTCCCATCTCACACATAGGGGCTAGGGAATGTGAGAGGCGAGTTGGAGCATTACTGGATCTATAGCGCCGTTCCCCTTCACTCCCAACCTCTCACTCCACACCCACAGTCCTCCCCACATCCCCTCTCCCCCCCGAAGACCCCGTCCTCAGCCCACTTTTGGCTTTACAGCCCCCCTCCCCTCTCCCCCTCAGAGGCGTGGACGTCCAGGCTCCTCTCTAAGGGAGGAAGACAGCCCCTCACACAGGGCTCTGGCAAGGGCCCGTTTGATAAATGACACACGTCATTCTGTCAGGAGAGAAGGGTGGGTCCATGATGTATGACCATGCAGACGAGAGGAGGAAATCGACTGTTTGGCATGGAGCAGCTACTCTCCCTCCACCACAGCTCTGTTTCAGACCTCCTAAAAGACCCGGGCCGGCAAGCCTTGTGTGTGTGTGTGTGTGTGTGTGTGTGTGTGTGTGTGTGTGTGTGTGTGTGTGTGTGTGTGTGTGTGTGTGTGTGTGTGTGTGTGGATGTTTGTGTATGTGTGTGTGTGTGTGTGTGTGTGTGTGTGGTGTGTGTGTGTGTTTTTGTGTGTGTGTGTGTGTGTGTGTGTGTGTGTGTGTGTGTGTGTGTGTGTGTGTGTGTACGGACAGAGAACAGGCTGCCCTTCTTTTCCCTTGACTCCCCCCCAACCTCTCCCTTTCCCTATCTCTCTTTCTTTCTTTTTTCACTCGCTCTGATCGGTTCTTTTCCTCTGCCCTTCTCCCTGTGTCCCCCACCCCCACCCCCCACCACCAGAGCTACAAACAGGAAGAGTGTAGGGACGGGAGGAATAAAAAAAATGAAAAATAAAGAAGACTAGAAAAAAGCTAGCTCAGTAGCAAGAGGGCAGTTATATCAATCAAAGTCAACTTCGGCAACAACAATACCACCATTTCAAATAAAATAGCTATCTCAGACAAACGACCGTAACATGGGGATGGAAACCCGATCGGCCAAACGGTTCTTCTCATAAGAGAGAGGATCTACTTTTTTTCCTCTGTGTTTTCTGTGGGTGGGTTTTTTCTACTCCTCTATCTCACGCTCACCTCTTTTCTTTTTCGACACACAAGCGAGGGCCCTGACATCTGCAGAGTGCATTTAAAGGGAAAAAAATATGTGTCAGAGGAGTGTGACGGCCCCCTCCTCGTACACCCCCTTGCTCGGTTTCATTAGCTCACTGGCAGGGTGGCACTTCTCAAGCTCATTACAGGGGAAGGATTTATGGAGCAGAACCCAATGGCGAAGAAAAGGCATCTGTCAATAATTGCAGGGAGCAGCACTCACATCTCGAGAAGCTTTGAAATCTCATTAGGTATGCAGTTATCAGGCATAAAGATCAAAAACATTACTCAACTCCGACAGAATCCTACCAAGAAACATTAATTAGCAACAGGCCTGCAGTATAAAATAAAACAGACTTCCTCTCTCTCTCTTTCTCTCTCTTGCTCTCTCTCTCTCTCTCCCTCTCCTTCTCGCACCTGCCTGCCTTTTCCAAGGAGAGAAAAACCCGACCCCCTTCCTGTTACATAAATACAAACACACACATAGGTGTATAAGCAGAAACACACACAAACACTACACATTTGTAAACACGCAAATCACCACCCCCCACCTCAGACCACATCCCCCCCCATTACAAAAAAAGAAACGGTGAGGAGAGGGATAATTCCCAGCATCTGAGACTGATCAGAACATGAAACAGGGGGAGAGAGGGAGGGAGGGAGGGAGGGAGGGAGGGAGTGAAGGGAAGGCGAGGCGTTTGAGGCCGTCTCTTGGCTTCGGTGAGGAGAGAAGAGGAAGAGGCTGTCATGCCTGAGAAGGATGTCAGCCCTGGCTGGCCCTGATTACATGGGCCTCTACGGCTCCCCTGCCTTTCATCACCGCCACCATCAAAAACAGCCTCAGTGTCACCCGTACGCATGATTGATGGCTGCCAGTCTCGCCTGGCCCCTGTCAGAGCCCCACGGGGGGGGGCACGACTCCCCTGCCATGTTCCCCAGCCACTCTGGCAGACATAAACACAACCCCCGCCCCCGCATCCAACCCCCGCCCCCGCATCCATTGGCTGGCCCACCCCGACTGAGGGAAAGGAGAAACCCAAACCTGGAGTCTGGCCCAAACGACACTCAGAACCAACCACTGTTGAACCCCCCCCACCACCGGCCCCCTACCTCGTCCTACCCGGCCCCCTACCTCTCCTCTCTGTGCACCCCCGTCCCTCCTCGACATGACAACAACACAGGCAGGGATTACTCCACACGGCCATATTTCACTGCACAGGGCTGCTGGGAGATTTAATCCCCCGTGTAGCTGCCAGACTCCTGAAGACTGGCCCGACACACACATCACACAAAGAGCCATAGTATCGCTGAGGGGAGAGGAAGGTAGGGTGGGGGGAGAGAGGAGAGGACAACCCAGACATACAGAGAGAATTTCAGCCAAATAATACCCTAGTCTGCCTTGGGAAAGTGCAGCCAGACACATTTGGGGGAAATGTTTTATACTGTACTGAGGAGGAGCATAACATATTTCTGTCTCTCCGCAGAGGAAGTGCAAAGATCCCACAAACTCTCTCAATTTCCTGTTTCCTCAAAAAATGTGCCTAGAAGAGAAGCCGATTCCCATGGTGCTCTGGTGCAGGTCCGATAGCGAATCGGGCTTCACAGAGAGAGTTTGTGGAGTGTGCTCAGAGCAGAGCAGTGGCTGAGGCCCTGCCCAATCACTCCACTGGAAAATTAAGACAATATCTCCTGCACGTTGAAATAGCAGAGCTCAGGAGCTGACATCCCTACCTAATCACTGGGGAAAGTGAGAAACTGATAATCACTGATTAATCAAATATGAACACCCGCACCAGAGATAGAGAGAGAGAGCGAGAGAGGGGGGAGAGAGAGAGAGAGAGAGAGAGAGAGAGAGAGAGAGAGAGAGAGAGAGAGAGAGAGAGAGAGGGGGGAGAGAGAGAGGGGGGAGAGAGAGAGAGAGAGAGAGAGAGAGAGAGAGAGAGAGAGAGAGAGAGAGAGAGAGAGAGAGAGAGAGAAAAGGAGGAGCTAAATCGCCACTAATCTCCTGACCAAACTTCCTTTAACCAGTGGTTGGATATTCTCATTCCTTCAGAAAGCACCCTGTTCGCCATGGTTAGGTAGACGTTGATATCTGTCCAGTCTTCTAATCGTACAAGGTTGACTAATCGCTTGCACTGGCGCACAATTTGCTGAGGTGTTCATTTCAGCAGGGAAGAAAACATGAAAGGTTGAGCAAAAAAAGGTACATAAATAAATACTGCTATGTGTCTATTTTGTGAGTAGTATTGTTTGGATGAAGAGCCAGACACAGTCAAACACCATTTTTAGGTCTCGATAGCTTGTGTGTAAATGTAACTGTTTTGTGTGTGTTCTATGTGCGTACCTTTGTGTACAATAACTGTATGTGTTGCATCGCCCACCCTTGCTCTCTCACTAACCCTGCTGCAGTCGCACTCCATCGCTCTCCCCTCACGAAACAATCTTTGGAGAGAGGAGCAGGGAGGAGAGGGGATATGAAAAGAAGGAGGGAAAGATGCAGCCTTGTGAGCCAATTTAAGAAATAACTGCTGATGCGTCAGCTATTGACTGTTTCGGTTGCTCGTGATAACGCTCAAGGCGAAACTGTGGGCAAAATGACAGCGTCAACCGCCTGCAATAAACTGCAGCCCGCGAGACCAAGGGAGCTCTAATTGACAGCTGTCAAGCTAATGGGAGCCATGACGGAAGATTCTGGGGGGAAAAAATCTGTTTATCAACCATCAACCGTACATCCTCGAGCAGGGAACTTTCCCTCCCTCCCTCTCTCTTTCTTTCTCCCTCTTCCTCTGTGCCTACCTTATTCAGCTTTTTCCCTCCCTCCCTCTCGCTTTCTTTCTCCCTCTTCCTCTGTGCCTACCTTATTGAGCTTTTTCCCTCACCCCTTCTCGCTTTCTTTCTCCCTCTTCCTCTGTGCCTACCTTATTCAGCTTTTTCCCTCCCTCCCTCTCTCTTTCTTTCTCCCTCTTCCTCTGTGCCTACCTTATTCAGCTTTTTCCCTCCCTCCCTCTCTCTTTCTTTCTCCCTCTTCCTCTGTGCCTACCTTATTCAGCTTTTTCCCTCCCTCCCTCTCGCTTTCTTTCTCCCTCTTCCTCTGTGCCTATCTTATTCAGCTTTTCCCTCCCTCCCTCCCTCTCGCTTTCTTTCTCCCTCTTCCTCTGTGCCTACCTTATTCAGCTTTTTCCCTCCCTCTCGCTTTCTTTCTCCCTCTTCCTCTGTGCCTACCTTATTCAGCTTTTTCCCTCCCTCCCTCTCTCTTTCTTTCTCCCTCTTCCTCTGTGCCTACCTTATTCAGCTTTTTCCCTCCCTCCCTCCCTCTCTCTTTCTTTCTCCCTCTTCCTCTGTGCCTACCTTATTCAGCCTTTTCCCTCCCTCCCTCTCGCTTTATTTCTCCCTCTTCCTCTGTGCCTACCTTATTCAGCTTTTTCCCTCCCTCCCTCACTCTCGCTTTCTTTCTCCCTCTTCCTCTGTGCCTACCTTATTCAGCCTTTTCCCTCCCTCCCTCTCGCTTTCTTTCTCCCTCTTCCTCTGTGCCTACCTTATTCAGCTTTTTCCCTCCCTCCCTCTCGCTTTCTTTCTCCCTCTTCCTCTGTGCCTATCTTATTCAGCTTTTTCCCTCCCTCCCTCCCTCTCGCTTTCTTTCTCCCTCTTCCTCTGTGCCTACCTTATTCAGCTTTTTCCCTCCCTCTCGCTTTCTTTCTCCCTCTTCCTCTGTGCCTACCTTATTCAGCTTTTTCCCTCCCTCCCTCTCTCTTTCTTTCTCCCTCTTCCTCTGTGCCTACCTTATTCAGCTTTTTCCCTCCCTCCCTCCCTCTCTCTTTCTTTCTCCCTCTTCCTCTGTGCCTACCTTATTCAGCCTTTTCCCTCCCTCCCTCTCGCTTTATTTCTCCCTCTTCCTCTGTGCCTACCTTATTCAGCTTTTTCCCTCCCTCCCTCACTCTCGCTTTCTTTCTCCCTCTTCCTCTGTGCCTACCTTATTCAGCCTTTTCCCTCCCTCCCTCTCGCTTTCTTTCTCCCTCTTCCTCTGTGCCTACCTTATTCAGCTTTTTCTCTCACCCCTTCTCCCTTTCTTTCTCGTTCTCCGCCCTCTCCGCCCTTAACCCTGTTCATTGTCGCTCACTTGCGGCTGTGAAAAAGGCAGAGGACGGCCATAACTAATCATAGTGTCAGTTGGCTGCCTGGGAGAGCCTCACTTTAGGGAGAGCAATGCAAGGCAAGGCAAGGCTGAGGAAAGGCCTATAATCCTGAGAAGAAGGCCCAGGAGAAGACGCGTCACTCCGGAGGGGGGCACCAGGGACTGGGCTTCTGGGGACTACTGATCATGAGGCCGGGACACACAGACAAAGACTCATGCGGAGGCCTAGACCTCTTTTCGACTCCCACTCGTTGATTCTCCACATTTGGTTGCGTGATCTATCTACACGCTCTTTCTACTTCACTGTATTTTGGGATTATGCTAGGTTGTTCGACGGACGCTATGTGTCATTTTTTTTTTTTGCATACAGCTTCAGACATGTTGCCACTCACCAGGTCCGAGGGGATGGTATGGAAGGGGGGCTCTCTAGACCAGGCAGCTTGAATCTCCTTAATGCTGAGTGCCAAAGCAGAAACACGTCAGGTCCCTTTTTTTACAGTCTTTGGTATGACTTGGCCGGGGAACGAACTCACAACCTTCCAATGTCAGAGCTGACACTCTAACCACAAGGACACTGAGTTGGTGCATATGTAAATTAGAGAATTTTGCATTTTTCAAACACCTGAAACAGCCCTTCCTGCACTCTAGAGCCTTAATCATTGTGCTTCATTCTATGTTTAAGAAAGAAAAAAGAAAAAAAGAATATGTCTATTTTTCTGCATATCTAAGCATACGCTGTCTGTATACTACGGGCTGGTGGTTATTTTTTGAAAGAAATTTCTGCGTCTGTGCTAAAATCTGGGTAAAAGATTGAAAGGAAAGTGAGTCCTATTCAGTACATTTAGTTATTTCTTGCTTTTCTAAAGTCTACAATCTTCTCCAGCAGGCATTCCAGCTGAGATAGTTAGACTAGTTAGCCACACCAACTTGATCGATAGCCTGAAATGGCTTCCTGGTAGCTGGTTATGAGGTTGGGAACCTATCTGGGCCAGCTAAAGACAGCTTCGTAAAATGTAGAAGTGGGTAGTAGTATCACAGAGAAAAAAGTAACCTATTTTATTATTATTTTTATATATATTTTTTTTTTACATTTTACAGGACAAATATGAGGGAGCACGTGTCCCAACCATGTAAAAAAAACATGAATAAATACAAGTAAATCATAGCGGATTTAGCCTCAGTGTTTCTAACTAAATCATAATATTCATATTCAAAAATAACATCTCACTGTGATAACTAAGTTCATGAACTTTGCAATCGTCAAACCCAACACAATCTAATGGATGTAGTGCACCTATTCATTAATACATCCACTTGATTTTTGAATAGAATTTAAATATAATTCTTTATAATTATATTTCTCATTAACTGAGGGTGGGGGTGGACTGTGGAAGGTGATGTTTATGAAATCATTTTCTTTCCGTCTTAATAATTAATAGAATTATCATGACCAGCTTTTAAACTGGGATAATTAGCCTAATTAAGATGGCATGTTTCATTAAATTTCATTCGCCGAGACTGTGAAGGGGTAAAGCTTCGTACGAGCAAGGCACCAACAAGCCGCTGCTACCGACCCTTGAACTAGAGCGAATCAACCACCGACACCAGCGACGGAGTGAATACAGTAACATTACACTATTACACAAACCCTTGGTTTTTTACGCAAGGAGCAGAGACAAAGTATTATTACAAGAACATGTAAGCGGTGTGTGTGTGTGTGTGTGTGCGTGTGTATGCATGTGTGTGTGTGCGCGTGCGAGCGTGTGTGTGTGTGTGTGTGTGTGTGTGTGTGTGTGTGTGTGTGTGTGTGTGTGTGTGTGTGTGTGTGTGTGTGTGTGTGTGTGTGTGTGTGTGTGTGTGTGTGTGTGTGTGTGTGTGTAGTAACCTATGTGTCTACGGGGCACTGTATGAGGATGTGTATCCAGCATGAGTGCAACGTTAACACACATCAAGCATGATTAATCTCTCTCGCTCATCCACAATCAATCAAACACGCACAAAAATCACAGAAATCAGCTGCTTTTCCTCACCGCAATCTATCTCCCATCAAGCAGAACTAGATCTGTCATGATCTTTAATATTTTGTATAAATCATGTTTAGACCCTTTGAACACAATGCTGATAATAGGCATTTGGAAAATCAACTAATGTGGAAACGCATCGATACCTTTGACTTCATCGTGATCTAAGTGATGATGAGCAACGTCAACAATAGCAACGTCGACTAATTTCACAAGGCTTCTTCAAATATATATCTCACAGACAGCGGCCTGGCCCAAAAGCAATACTATTCTCTATGGCAGTGTAGCAAAACAGCTACAACATCAGTGCAATGTTTTCCGAGTGTTTCGGGCAAGAGGAACTACAGTACTACTCAGTAAGAGTAACATGGCGTAACACAACTAGTGAAGGAGGGGAAAAAAGTCCTACGTTTGATGTTCCCTCTTTCCTCCCCAAAGCAACGATATGTTTGGTCTTGCGAGGTTTTGAAGCAGACAAAAAAAAACAGTGTTCACAGCATTGTCCACTCCTAAACGGAGGAAGGTATTGTGGGAAAGGTATTGTGACTAGACAGAGAGAGTGGTGTGTGTGTGTGTGTGTGTGTGTGTGTGTGTGTGTGTGTGTGTGTGTGTGTGTGTGTGTGTGTGTGTGTGTGTGTGTGTGTGTGTGTGTGTGTGTGTGTGTGTGCGTGTGTGTGTGTGTGTGTGTGTGTGTGTGTGTGTGTGTGTGTGTGTGTGTGTGTGTGTGTGTGTGTTTGCTGCTATAGGCCCCTCTTTCCCAGACAGACTTTTCGAGAGGCTAGTCTTTGGTGTTGTTACAGGGCTTCTGACCATTAAAAAGCAGCCTAATTCCAACCAACGTGATTACCCAGGTACCCTAGCCCATTTGTCACCTGCAGCAGAAAATTGAGTTAGTGCACAACTAAAGGCATGGAGGACTGTGTAATATCAACTTGATTACATCAAACTAGCTGCAAACCTAATTGGGCTGGATGACAGTGTGTGGAGCTTGTCATCTCCAATCATTAGGGCTGTCACGAATCCATCAGCTTTACAGCTAATTAGGTGAACACTAATGAAGCTGGCAAAACAACTTTTCTTTTTATACGGCTGAGCAGCCCTTCCAGACTGGGGGGCTGAAAAGGGGAAAAGAGCGAGAGGAGAGAGAGAGAGGGAAGCAAAGAGAAGGAGAGAGGGAAGCAAAGAGAAGGAGAGGGAGAGAGAGATTTTCTCATGAAACGCTCAAGGTTGCCGGGGACTGGATTTCCCAAAGTTCCTAATCAAGGCCCATCATCTGCCATCTTTTGCTCTTTCCATCACTATAGCGCAATCAATTTGTCACCACTCTTTGTGTGCCACGGAGCAGTCGTCAACCTTATAACTTGCAGCTGTGAGGGCTGCTGGGAAAGAAGGAGTGACGAAGGGTGGGAGGGGGTATACAGACCCTGTAAAAAATTACAGGAAGTGGCCTCGTCCAAAAAAATAATAACATCCCTCACTGCTCTTGTGTCTGTCCTCATCCGCTCATCAAACGAATTAAATGCCTTATTTTTCTCTCTCACTCTCTTGTCTGGGTTAAGAAGGCTTTGAGTCATCTCTCAGCCCCCCTCGGCCCCCACCCCCAGCGTGTCCATTAGGCAAAAGCGTTTTGATAAAGTAAAGCCCAGGCCCAACGTATGGAGAAACAAAATGAGAGCAGTCACTCTGCCAACTTCTGATTGACCATTAGAGCCATTGATAAATGTGGCTGTCAGAAGGGAGACAATTAAATCAAATATGAAACAAAGTCGCTTTGACGGGTCATTCTGATGGAGCAAACCATTCTCCCGTCTCCCGATTAGGCCTAATAGTTACATTTTTCATAGAAGCACTGTGTATGTGTGCAAGATAAAATTGTTTGTGTCTGTATGTGTGTGTGTGTGTGTGTGTGTGTGTGTGTGTGTGTGTGTGTGTGTGTGTGTGTGTGTGTGTGTGTGTGTGTGTGTGTGTGTGTGTGTGTGTGTGTGTGTGTGTGTGTGTGTGTGTGTGTGTGTGTGTGTGTGTGTGTAGTAAAGTGAGCGAGTGTTTGGATTACTATAATAATTGCATAATATTGAGTTTTGAAAGTATATTACAAGGGGATTTGACTTTGGTGCTTGTTATAGTTTAGTTATAGGCTAAAGGCTGCAGTAGTAGAGATGAATTTACATGGAGGCTATGTTTCAGAAAACTTAACTACACTTGAAAGCATATAGGTAAATGCAGCCTAAATTGTGATGGTAATGAAGCACATGTCTAACAAATAAGAATAATACTTATTGTATCTTAAAACAGGTAGCCTGTATACTTCAACACCCTGGTGCTTCAAACAATACTTTCAAAACCCCCAGAAGTTTGAGTCATAAAGCAACAGTATGAGAACAGAAGTCTGATTCAAAAAAAATATATATGTTTTTTTACAACAGAATGGTAGCTAGGTAACTACCATGTTGTAGCATACCCTAATTATTTATATAGAGTAAAATATATGATGTGTTCCATGACCTAAGTAAGATCTGATTAAAGCCTATTTGGAACAGTCAGTGTGGTTTATTCTCTATGTTTAAGAGAGAGAAGATACAATTAAATGTGGCCTTTGGCTCTGACAACGTGAAAAGTACAAAAGAAGCAATTAAAGATGTTTTAAATGGCTAGTTGTCATACCAGACATGACGTCACGTGAACCGGCGTTGCTATGGGGAGTGATTTATTTGTGTTTATCCGGAAAGAATAGATCAAAGACAAGCCAAATGACGGGCAATCAATCAGCCGTCAAAATCAAAGATGGCAATTGTCCATTAAAGCCTCTTCCAGTCCACGTCTCCCCTAGAGTCGGCTGCGAAATAATCTTTAAGTATTTCCCAGAAAGGAGAAATCAGCCAAGGGAAACTAGGCGAAAGTTGACATTTTGTGATCAAATGTTTTAGCATGCACAAAGCCCCAAACGAGCATCAAAGGAAATCATGACAGTCAGCTGACACGAGCCCCCTTTTCCTTGCGCTTCTTTATAGATCTCTAATTCAAGGAGTCAATATCTGCACCCTACGGAGGGAGGAAGGGAGAGTAGGCTAAAATAGGGCAAAAGGGAGAGACCTATCAAAGCTAAAGTTGTCTTTGACTAGTCGGATAGAGCTACGGCCTGGAAACCTTTTATGTCTTCCGAGAACTGTTGTGAGCAGATCGTTCATCGAATGGAATCATTGTTGCCCCAGAAGTTGGAAAGAATTATATACTGAGAACATTTAAACAATGTTGCCAAGAACTAGGCTATGTAGCCTAACGGGCTATGTAAGTATGCTGATAATGCAGATTACTATTAAAATAGTACGTGGCTAGTATCAAACGTGGTCTACGTGGTTGTAAAAAAAAAAGCACATCCCCTTCAAAGGGAAAGTACAAAAACAACTAAGAGCTAGTAGCCTAACCATCCCTCTTTGAGTGAATGGGTATTTGCCATTTCCTCCCACAGTAGCCTACGCTACAACGTAGCTACACGCACATGATTCAGTACTATACATGGTAGGACCAGGGTGAAGGCAATGGAAATACCGCAGCAGTCGTAGTAAAACGAGACGTGATAACATGCATATCATAGAATCGTACCTGCTGCACGCCGGGGCGCTTGCTGTTTCCTCCGCGGCATGCTTATTTCGGGGTTCTGAAGAGTTCTTCTCTAGCCCCAGAGATCCCTAGCTGGTCCGCTCTTCTTTGATAGAGGCGCTTCCTTACACGGTACCCGGGGCGCTTTCAGAAGGCTGACATAGATCGGCAGTTTTCAAACAAAAATGCAGACATTGAAGAAAGGGTAGATCTGAAGATGAAGAAGAACAAGCGTTTTTTTTCCTTCTTTTTCCTGTTCGGCTTGGATATCACAGTGTGTTTGAGACCGGGAGTACAGTTGCGGGGGGGGGGGGAATCTTCAGCCTCAATGTGATTCTCACTCCGTGTTGGAGGCTGCAACAGGCAAGCTTAAAGGAAAACGAAATGAACGCGTCACTCAAAGTCTGCAAACAGGGGCAAACATCAAGCGCTGTCACATTTATTGTGCCTTGCACCTCCAATGGCTAGCAAGCTCTTGTCATATAAGCATCACATGTCTGCTGTCCCTCACCGCAGCCCCATATTGGTGTCTGGTGCGAACTATACAGTCTATACAGAATTTTTAAAAAGTAAGCTTTGCTATTTGATAGAAATCATTCATGGGCATTTTCAAAAGTCATCCATGCATGCTGGACACCAAAATGCTGATACAATAGCATAACTGTAAGGGGGAGAGCACCGTTCCACTCTCTGGCTACACATGGAAACAAAACATTGTATTCTTCCCTGGGCTATTGGACTATCTTAATGTTGACTAGATGTTAATGGCATACTTACTCAATCGGTTGATTTACTGCGTTATCCATGAGGAGTTTGATTCTGGTAATCACACGCAATTTAAAAACCAGCAAGGCAGCATCTCAGCGTCGCTGTAGCCATCGCATGAAAATCCCAGTGTTTCCAAGTCCCCTTAAAACATCAATATATATATATATATATTGTTTTAAGATAGAGCGATAAAGACAAACGTTGAAAGAAGAGATGGACGGACTTGTCGCCCACACGCTGTCTCGCTCCGTTATTTTGTCCAAGCGCGTTCAAAATCCACTGAGAGCAGTTCGAATCGATGAGATACGTGCTTGATTGGGTATCCCTTGTTGTAATAATGTACATCAGAAGGAGGGGATGGACTCGTGCTGTGCCTCAGCTGCTCTGAGAGCATGGATCAGCAGCTATTGCCAAACACTTTCTTGGCTGCTAATAGCACTTTTCCCCCTTCTTTGTGTGGCTGATAGCAGCTATTTAAAACGGCAACAGCGAATCAGACGAGTCTTCCTTACTGCAAGATCCCTTCTTCTGTTCAAGTGAGTCAGGCACAAAATCCGAATCATGCGCTCTCCTTGTTTTTGTTGATACAGAATGGAAAGAATAATAAGCTAGTTTTTTTAACGGTAAGATCAAAATGATGCACACAGCCCCATCCTTCAGATTTGGGACCATCACAGACACTATCAGCTTTTTCTTTAAAATGTTTCCCTCGCAGTAAAGAAAAAACTTACAGATAATTTTCTGTATTATTTAGGGGGAAAGTGGATAAATTGTCCATCTTTTTCAGATCATCTTCAAGATCGAATACAATTGGTCCGCTGTCTGCTGCAAAGGTTATGACTGTGGGCGCAAATTATTTTCTCGAAAACCAGAACACGGTAAGTTGTCAAAGGATTTTTTTTTCTTCTGCCAGATGTGTGTGTCCGTGTCTTTGCCGTGTCGTGGTTTCCCAGTCTCATGCTAGTCAATAGTCAGAAATATCTGACCGGCAGGGGAGTCGCTCGATAGCAACAAGATCTCCTCTCCGTTCGCCAGGCTTGTTGGGGGACGAGAAAGAACAGTCTTTCACTGATTCCGGATGTTTTAGCCTAATCTCGCTGCGTATGCCACTACACCACTGCATACCGTTAGATCCGCCCAAGCATCTGTCCGTCTAACCATTGGCGCATCCATCAGTGTCACACGCTCTACACACTCGCACCGACCATACCCCTCTCAGTAGACACAACAGCCTCGGCATAGCGCCTCTTCATTTCTGACACATTCGCTTTGGTCAACAAGCTGGAGGTTTTCAGTGGTCTAATGGTCGACATTCTCATGTCCTAATACAAGAAATCAAAAGGGAATCAAGGCAGATTTGATGCAATCGGTAGCTTTTCACTAACATTGCATTGAGACAGTGGGCTATGTAAAGCTGTGCGCCTCTCTGCCTCTAGTCGTCTGAAGCCTACTGTCAACTCTGGAAAGCCACTGCTACCTGAAAGAATCACTATGTTTTTGTAATGCAAACTATGGAAACCATATACACATTTAGTCTCAAATGGACTAAAAACATCGTATCCAAAAGTTGTATTTGGTTTGTGCGTAAAGAAGCGTAAAAGTGGTGCTTTTTGGGAACGCACCAAAAGGCAAAGCGCAATAAAGCGCTTTACTTGAGATATGCTGACTGATATCTCCTAATGGTGCTGAGGACTAAACGAGTTGTGGAAGACAACTGGAAAGGATTGTCTGTACACCTGTACAGTGTTCAATAGGCCTATTATGAAATATACTGCTGAGAATGATGCAACATGTTTCCAAGACAATGTTGAAGAATATGAGATTTGTTTTTTTTTGCATACAATATTACAGTAGTACATAGTGCATAGCAATTCGATAACTTGACCGTTCTCTTGGCGTTACTTTAGTTTCAGTTCAGTATTCGGTTACATTTCTAATCTACTCTTAATCATTCGCTCCCTCTATTGAAAATAGTGTGCCAATGGCATAAGTAAAGGCTACAATACATGAGCCATATTTAAAATAAAATAAAATGGTATCGTGAAGTAAAATGTAAAGATGTCAATTATGCCCATTTGTTCGTGTGTGTGTGTGTGTGTGTGTGTGTGTGTGTGTGTGTGTGTGTGTGTGTGTGTGTGTGTGTGTGTGTGTGTGTGTGTGTGTGTGTGTGTGTGTGTGTGTGTGTGTGTGTGTGTGTGTGTGTGTGTGTGTGTGTGTGTGTGTGTGTGTGTGTGTGTGGCTACGAGTGAGTGACCAGTACAGCATTTCAACTTCAAGATTAACGTCACAGAACGCTATTGTTTTAATTAATATGATTTATCTTGAACATGTTTCTGCCTCATTCGTTGTTTTCAATGCCAAATAGAAATTCGTCATATCCCTCATTCTGTTTGCAGATATATGATTCAGGCCATTATGTTCACAGGTTAGGCGAAACGTGCAATGCCATTACAGCTTTGGATAGGTCTACTGAATTAAAAAAGACCGCAATAATTTTTCCCGCTAAAACAAAAGTTGAAGCTTGTGATTCATCCAGTTGGAGTTAGTTTCCATGTTTAGCAGTGTAGCACATTTAAGCCTATATTTAGATTTGAAGAGTTGTGACGAGGCTAACTGAAACTCTTTTCTTTAGATAATGATTCCTTAAAAAGTTGGAATTATAATGACGTGTATGATTATTTAAACTTAACTTTATATATATTCAGTAAACCAGAAGTATAGAAGAAGCATGCCAAAAAGGATTGTTCTTACTGATGTTTGTTCTGTTGTTAGGAGTTTGTTAACTACAACCGTATTTAATGTTTATTATTATTATTAAAAAACATGAAAATATATTTTGGAATTACCCTTTATTTGAAAACTAAGGCTGCGAACTTTGCTTGGTAGGCTTCTGTTGGACTTTTGTTTATTTCTTCTAGCTAAGGCCTACTCCTTATCCTTAATATTGCAAAAAGTGCAGTAATTCTTTCGACAAGTATCTTATAGTAAATTACCCTTTGGTACATGTGTGTCTCTCTCTCTCTCTCTCTGTGTGTGTGTGTGTGTGTGTGTGTGTGTGTGTGTGTGTGTGTGTGTGTGTGTGTGTGTGTGTGTGTGTGTGTGTGTGTGTGTGTGTGTGTGTGTGTGTGTGTGTGTGTGTGTGTGTGTGTGTGTGTGTGTGTGTGTGTGTGTGTGTGTGTGTGTGTGTGTGTGTGTTTGTATGTGTGGGACAGAAGACAGACATGGAAAGAGAGAGAGAGCGATGGGGAGAGGGCACATATTTAGCGTCTTGCCCTTTATTGCTCGTTGACATGTAACTTAATCACCACCTATGTTTGTAACTGTGATAATGATTCGAGTGACCATGGTTTCTGCAGAGGCAGATGCATTTATATTTCTGTTCAGATACTGTTTTCTACTGTGCAATTATCAAGGTAAAGTGTATTTGTATGCACATGCACAACAATAATGGGTCTGTTCATTAAGTCAACTTATGATAACTGTTAGGCTATGAAGCTGGTTTTATGCTCGCACATTCTTGCCGGACTGCTATAATTATTGGTTTTATAACGCCCACGCATGGCACAGACAGCAAGCTTTTTTGCAGACCTTACCTTGTAACATACTTTATAGACAAAAACACGGGGAAAAAATGTCTGTTTAATTGCCAATGTGTTTAATACATTTAGTCAATTTCCATATGCACATATGCTAAGTTAAAAGTGAGATACTTTTCTTGATATATATTTGTGATATTCATTATTTAACTTTCAACTCCATTTTGTTACTCAGAGCTTGGAGCAACTTCCCTCATAACGCCCCCGCTACTCCAACACCTGTTTTGGATCTTTCTAACTATCGTTAGACCTCCCTTTTCCTTTAGGGACAATAACACAGAGACTTATCAAAGATTGCATGATGATCAAATCAGTGTTAGAGAAGAATCAGAACCCCACCTGGACGTTTCATATGATTTTTGGTAGCCTATCGCATGTTGCCTTTAATGCCAAGTTTTCTTAATGACTATAAATCATTTGGCCTAGTCATTTGTCTTTGGTCAAATCTGGTACTCTTGTAATTGTTACTATTATTGTGTTGGCTAAACGTGGTGCTATTTTATTCCATACCGATCAAACTTGTTTTCTCGTTTTAGTCAACTCGATATATATATGATGGTTGAAGACTTCGGTGGTGCTATAGAATAGGCTAGCCCCCCAAAAGTAATTCATCAAAAGTTACTTCTGAGTCCGTCTAATTTACTGTGCTGTTTCTACTGCTTGAACAATTCTTTTTGGGGTGGCACCGTGTGTATCCACTGTGCGCATCACTTTTTCTCCACACATACCCGGGCTTTACCATTGACTATTTTTGTTTAAAAAACACTGAAATGTTATACATTTTCATTTGTTTTTGTAATTTTTTTATAATCCATCTATCAATCAATCAAGCAACATGTTAATGTAATTATTAAGCCCTTTTTACATCAGCAGATGTCACAAAGTGCTTATATAGAACCCAGCCTAAAATCCCAAAGAACAAGCAATGCAACAACATTGATCAAATAGCATATTGTTCATTCATGTTTAATTCCATTCGTTGCACTACATTTGGTAAATATATCTAGCCAACATTGGATATTGAGAATTTCAGTAGGCCTACGATATGTCCATAGACCAAACTAACTTATTTTACCAATGTACCCTGTAAGGGTAACGTTACCAACATGATACCCGTATGGTTATTTACTACATTCACCGCACCAACTGTGTTGTAGGACCTCTCGAGTTTACGCAGCCGAGCAAGTGGCAAATAATTAGCTACAGTGGTATTTGGAGCACACAGAGAGAGGTGGACCATCACTTTCACAAACTCACCAGAGGCTTACATAAAAGCCATTATAACCTGCAGTTTGAGATAACATATTTTACGCATAAAGGTTTATAATTGCCGCTACTGTGACCTTAGCTCCCCCGGGAATATTTGCAATAGACTCCCGCCGTGGCGTCGGAGTCAGCTGCGCGGTACCAGGGTCGTGTAGGTCATATGATAGCAGTGCTGCGGGACCCATGGAGGCGCGCATCACACAGTTGCAAAACCTGCTTTTGGTCCTGGGGTCGAGGATGGGCTTTCAGCCATGTGTATACTTTTCTTCCGCCTAAAAACGGATATTTGGGAAATAAAGAGTACTGGAGCATGAATAGATAAGAATGGGATTTGTAAATAGTGTTTTTATATATCTCTGAGCCCGTGCACCATCAGGGATTTTATAGTGATCACATTGGCGAAGAGAGTGCGCTCGCCTGATCCATTCAGCTTCACGGCACACTTGTTCCTAGTAGACTGTTTAAAATTCTCAAGGAAGGGATTGGCTAAAGCCTCCTAGAATAAGAGTCGAAGTATTTGGTGTCTATAGTGGAAACAAGAGGCTTCTGGCAAAGGAAATTCTAATGTGTGGAAAGAGGACTTTAAGCCTATTGGTATTTCTGAGATCAGTAATATAAATATATATATATATATACGGATTTGTATTTATTTATTAAGTTCTACCTCCCCCTTCCCAATGCATCCAGGCATAGTCCTCGGGTCAAAGTTCATGAATCTACCTTTTTTCTTTAGAAGAAGAGAAGGTGATTTGCCAGCGACCATTTTCCATGTTCAGAGGTAAAATATGAAATAACATGAAATTATTTTTATCACAATTTATTTAAATAAAATGATTTATCACAGTTTTTCGCAGCTGTTAGCATAATTGGCCAACTTCAATTTAGGGCAGAGTTACCATCCAAACCAACTCAAAAGTCAGTCAAAGTCATCTCAACAAGACATACTGTATCCTGCACTTTGACTCTGAAAACACAGAGATGGAATGTTATAGGTAGTGGATGCAGGTATTTTCCACTGTCTCCCAGTGTCCTCCCTCCTTTCCATAGCTCGGATGTGCTGTGCGAGCTTGCAGGGTTGAGAGGGCAAGTGCTGACCAGCCCTCTTTCTCTGTCTGTTACTAGGTCACCAAGCCTCCCCCTCCAACCCTCCCGGCCGCTAGCCACCAGGGAGAGGGTAATTTAAGCCCTCCTTGATGTACCCTATTCATCACTGTCCCAGAGACCCGCTTCAAAATTAAAGTCTGATCTACAAAGTTAAACCAAAATGAGATAAAAAAAAAAAAATGGCAGAGGTCAAAGAGGGTTGGACAAGTCAGAATACAAGGTGGTGTTTTGCTGTGCTTGATTTATGTTTTTTGGGGGGGGGAATGGTGAGAAATGAATACCTTAATAACCCATTGGATCAAGTGAGCCTGTGTCACAGCCAGACCTAATAACACTGCTGTTGTTTCAGCAGTTTAGTTGTTGATCCGGTCTGCAATACAGGAAATAGACCTAGGTTCCTCCCCAATGAGGTGGAGAGCAGTGTTGCCTAGTATACAATGTCGTTGTGTCAGTATTGTTCCATCGGAGACGTTGCAGGATGCTCTCATTTTATTCAAGCACATCTATTGAGTTGAACGACGCGGCAGACCATGCATTGCCTTTTCTCAGCGTAATGTGTTGCTGAAACTTTCATGGTTTGTTTTTTGGGGGTTTGGGTCAATTTTATTCCAATTCAGTCAATTCAAATAGTAAACGGACGTTTTACATTTTCTTTAACATGTTTCAATGACAAAGACTTGGAATTGGAATTTCAGTTTATTCCAGATTTGACTGAATTTGAATAGAATTGACCCCAGCCTATTAATACATTTAATGTGTTGGCAAACTTCTAATTCATTTTCACTGGATGAAGATATTGCCGCTTGTTAGTATGTGTTTAAACAAATATGCTTGTTTGAAAATCAAACATAAGAAGTAAAACTATGTCAAGTTTACTGAGTTGTGGGTTTTGGATAAGCCATGTGACATGGAGTACTGCTGTGAGTCAATCCTTCCTTATGGTGAGTAAAGACAGAGAGAGCGAGCAAGAGAGAGTGATAGAGGGAGGGAGGGATGGAGTGAGAAATAGACAGAGGGACAAGTAGGGAGTGCAATAGGTAGAAAGGAAGACAGAGAGGGAGGAAGGGATAGATGGAGGGAGGGAGAGTGAGGGATGGAGGAAGATAAGGAGAGAGATAGAAAGAGGAGAGAGTGTGTGTGTGTGTGTGTGTGTGTGTGTGTGTGTGTGTGTGTGTGTGTGTGTGTGTGTGTGTGTGTGTGTGTGTGTGTGTGTGTGTGTGTGTGTGTGTGTGTGTGTGTGTGTGTGCACGCGTGTGCATGTGCATATGTGAGTGCATGCGTGCATGCAGTGTGTCTGTGCATGCTTCTATGTATGCAGCGTGTGCATGTGCCTGTGTGTTTTGGTACAGTATGTCTGGGTGGGTGTGTGTGTGTGTAGGTCCTGATCCTAGGCGGTGTATGGTAAACAGGAACGCTTTCTGTGGCAGGAGGAATTTCCCCCAGCAGCCCCCTATATCAGTAATAGTGCCGGTAATGAGCTGCAGCTGTCAGTGTGGTTTCCTCTCCTCGTCTGTGATTCATGTTCCAGCTCTCCAAGATCTACAACTGGAACAAATGTTTACCCCCAATGAGAACCAGACAAACAGGGAACCAAGCACAAATAAAAAAAGGGAAATACTGGCCATTTTTGTTTTGTTTTCCTAATGCAAGCCACCCCTGATGTGCACACCTTACAGTAAACCCACTTAGAACAGATAAGGATGCAAAATGACAGATCGTCTTCTCCAGCATTTAGGAAGTGCCTGCATTTCTCATGTCTCTGTATATTTAGAGTTAAATGGGGTTGACCACTGAATTATCACGTCCTGTCACTAACACTACGCTGTTATATCCATTTCTCTGATAATGCCACAGATAGAGACACAACATATAGATGTTAATGATGTTAGACTGCTGGAATAAGGCTTTGAGCTGCATGCTGGGGCTGCAGGTAGCCCAGCGGTTAACAGCGTTGGACCAGTAACTGAAAGGTTGCTGTTATTAAAGAAATCCCAGAGACGACGAGGTGAAAAATCTGTCGGTGTGCCCTTGAGCAAGGCACTTAACCCTAATTGCTCCCGTAAGTCACTCTGGATAGGAGTGTCTGTTTAAATGTTAAAAAAAAATAAAAAAAAATGAAGAAGAGATGAGATCACCTAGTTAAAGCCCACGCTATCAGTCTGCAGTGATGTCACCAGCAGGGAACTGAATCACAGGCCTAGCCAGAGACACACATGGTCAAGTCATTAGGAGGGTTTTCCTACAGTAAACTACTGTACAGGCTCTGCTTTCACTGTAGTGTGTGGTCTTTGCTCGGCATTGACTTACACCAATACTGAAATACTACAGTTTGCCTTTAAACAGACTCCTAATGTAAAAGGGCAGATTGTAATGTTATGCCACCAACCTATTTGTTGGACTTTTACTGGGTGTGTAGTATTATTTATTTATAGAAACAGAAACTGTGGTTGAAGTTCTTTTCTGAATTGGAGTCCATCTATTGTGAAGCCAAATAGGCATCCCAGGTAGCACATAACGTTCTGAAAAGCACATGTGGCTCATGATCTTGTTGAGCGTGAGCCTGTCCTATGGTTCTTTTTTTGCACACAAACTTCCCACAACTTTCTGGGAATGGTGCAGGATAGTTGCTTTGCTTTGGAACCTTCTCAGCGCATGTTTTAAAAAACGTTCAAGGAACAAAATTGTCTAGCTTGGTGACAACAGCACGTTTAATTTAACATTCAAAAAGAACCTTCACATTGTGCTTGAGCACATGCTATCCCAGCTAGCATATTTGGCTCCTTGGAAGTTGTGGGAACATGTGTTTTTTGTTACACATTGGTTGTGGGAACGAAAGCCATATGTTTCCTGACCGGTAAAACTGAACTTTGTTGAAACATTCTGAGAACGGAAGTGAACATTTTGTCTGTTCTGGGAACATTTATTTTCAGGTTGCAGGGAGTGTTTAAAAAAAAAAAACATACAGTAGCTTCTGCTCAGTGCTCCCACTGCTCCACTCCCACTTCCTCCTCATTGACATGAAGGGGGGAAACTTCATGTTGGACACTAAAGATACCGTCAACATTTTTCGAACTATGCATTCCATGCCTCAAGCACGACTTCATGTTGTAGCCTACACAAAAGACACGATGGGCAAAGCATACCAAACACAAGCAAGACTCATACAGGCAGTCAACATAGAGGTGGAACAGCTAGGTAGCCTACTCGTGCGGTACTTACCATGATCATTGAGTCGTTCAAACGCAGACAGGTTTTTGCCCGATGCAAAACTCAAGTGGGGAGATACATTCTTTTTTCAAGAACTCTGGCTCGTGGCTACGATATGGCAGAAAGTATAAAGATTAGGCCACATCATCACACACTGATTGTTTTTGCTCCAATGCAATGCGTAGGGACTGCATCCTGCTTGAGCAACTGCAATATCCGTTACAACAGACAGAGGTTGTTTAACCTGCAATAAATATTTTTGGGAATGTTCGTTCAAATCGCTACAGGGTTTAAAATTTTTTTTTAGTTGTTCAGAAATATGAGGCGGAGACATAGGCTACATCATCATGGTTCAGAAGAGGGTGAGTAAACAGAGAAATGTAACTGGAGGTGGAGTGTGTGCAGTAGCAACGTATTGTGAGTAAAATAACACATGCACATAAAGTGATCTGGATCCTTAGCTTTGAGAAAGATGTTTCCGTAGGGGAGGGAAGGGGCGAGACGGGGTGAAAACTCCATATTCGTAGCTACAGCCTTTTAAGTATACAACATAAACTCAGCAAAAAAAGAAACGTCCCCTTTTCAAGACCCTGTTTTTCAAAGATAATTCGTAAAAATCCCCAAAAACGTCACAGATTTTCATTTTAAAGGGTTTAATAAACACATTTTCCCATGCTTGTTTAATGAACCATAAACAATTAATGAACATGCACCTGTGGAACGGTCGTTAAGACACTAACAACTTACAGACGGTAGGCAATTAAGGTCACAGTTTTGAAAACTAAGTCACTAAAGAGGCCTTTCTACTGACTCTAAAAAACATCAAAAGAAAGATGCCCAGGGTCCCTGCTCATCTGTGTGAACGTGCCTTAGGCATGCTGCAAGGGGGCATGAGGACTGCAGATCAATACATTTCAATGTCCGTACTGTGAGATGCCTAAGACAGAGCTACAGGGAGACAGGACAGACAGCTGATCGTCCTCGCAGTGGCAGACCACGTGTAACAACACCTGCACAGGATTGGTATGTCCGAACATCACACCTGCGGGACAGGTACAGGATGGCAACAACAGCTGCCCGAGTTACACCAGGAACGCACAATCACTCCATCAGTGGTCAGACTGTCCGCAATAGGCTGAGAGAGGCTGGACTGAGGGCTTGTAGGCCTGTTATAAGGCAGGTCCTCACCAGATATCATCGTCGCCAATGGCACAAACCCACTGTCGCTGGACCAGACAGGACTGGCAAAAAGTGCTCTTCACTGACGAGTCGCGGTTTTGTCTCACCAGGGGTGATGGTCGTATTCGCGTTTATCATCGAAGGAATGAGCGTTACACCAAGACCTGTACTCTGGAGCGGGATCTATTTATTTGGAGGTGCAGGGTCCATCATGGTCTGGGGCAGTGTGTCACAGCATCATCAGACTGAGCTTGTTGTCATTGCAGGCAATCTCAACGCTGTGCGTTACAGAGAAGACATCCTCCTCCCTCATGTGGTACCCTTCCTGCAGGCTCATCCTGACATGACCCTCCAGCATGACAATGCCACCAGCCATACTGCTCGTTCTGTGCGTGATTTCCTGCAAGACAGGAATGTCAGTGTTCTGCCATGGCCAGCGAAGAGCCCAGATCTCAATCCCATTGAGCACGTCTGGGATCTGTTGGATCGGAGGGTGAAGGCTAGGGCCTTTCCCTTCAGAAATGTCCGGGAACTTGCAGGTGCCTTGGTGGAAGAGTGGGGTAACATCTCATAGCAAGAACGGGCAAATCTGGTGCAGTCCATGAGGAGGAGATGCACTGCAGTACTTAATGCAGATGGTGGCCACACCAGCTCCTGACTGTTACTTTTGATTTTGACCACCCCTTTGTACAGGGACACATTATTCAATTTCTGTTAGTCACATGTCTGTGGTACTTGTTCAGTTCATGTCTCAGTTGTTGAATCTTGTTATGTTCATACAAATATTTCCACATGTTAAGTTTTCTGAAAATCAACGCAGTTGACTGATTTACGTTTCTTTTTTTGCTGAGTTTAAAATGTTCTCTGAACGTTACTAATGTTTTCTTGTGGTTTTTATGGAAAGTTTTCTTTACGTTCTGAGAACGGAATGTACGTTTTTATATAACATTCTCAGAACGTTCTCTGAACGTTACTAAAGTCTCCTTGTGGTTTTTGTGGAAAGTTTTCTGAAAGATCTTGGAACAATTTGATAACATGACTTTAAATAGAACCATGAGAAAACCCTATGCTTAATTTTAGCCAGATACTGCCAGAACAGGATCCGGCACCTCTCCGTTTTGGTCAGTTTTTTTTCATGAACCTATTTTGTTGGATCCGGTACCACTCATGGCATGACAAATCATTTCCACCTTTTGTAATCTCAAAAATATAATAAAAGCGATCAAAGTTCATTAGATTAGCCTTTTCCTTAATTCTCCAACCCCCACAAAAAAACTATATGAAAAATGATATTTTCAGCTCAGGCCTAATCTTCTGAGAGTTGATTTGGCTCGGGTTTATGGTTTGCCCAACATTGTAAACTATGTTTGAGACCAACGCGTGGCCTTGGCTGTGTGAGAAGCGCTCCAGTATCTCTCACATAACTAGAATGAGATTCACTTTCTATGTTCTCTCTCCCTCTCTGCTCTGATAGACATGAACCTGCAACTCTCATCTCTCCAGCATTGCACTTTATCATTCATTTTCTTATAGAATCATAGCGGCGCAAAGGGTTCTGAAGGAACTGCAGCATCCCTGATAAATTGAAATACATTTGCTAAAGTTATAGAATTGCTGCTCTCTGTTCAGAAATAAATGAAATCATTCAGAATAGCCTACTACCTCATTAGAAGGCCTATCATTTAGCCACATAGGATCAATAGCTTATTTTTTTAAAAATTGCCTAGCTGTGGTTTGTAGCCCAATAACAAGAAATAGCCTACATCTGGCGCAAATCTGGTAGTGAAAAAACAGCACGCATACAAAACAGGTCTTTTGCAATATTTCAAATACAAATGAGGGAAAACACAAGTCGGAAAAGCAAATGGCTCCTGCTGAAAAGAGAAGACTGTGCTGTAGGTTACTAAAATATTTGATCAACTTCCAAATATTGTTTTACGAAAGAGAGAGGGAGAGAGAGAGAGAGAGAGAGATGGGCTTTTGGCATGAGCATCACCAGTGAGTGACTGAGCTGCGGGTCATTGGGTGAGTCAGTGGAACTGGAAAGCATGTTTAGGACTATGACTTCCTCCTCATATTGTAGCCTACATTGTGGGTCTCCACACACCTAGGTCTAGGCTACTGATGGATTCAAGACAAGGTCCTTTTCATCTCAGTTTGTCAGCGTCAAAGTAGCCTGTGCGGTAAAATAAAAATAAAAATGTGCGTTATTAAAAAATATTCTGGCAAAGTCTCCATTCATGTAGGGACGGCAAGGTTGCCTAGTGGTTAGAGCATTGGGCCAGTAACCGTAAGGTTGTTAGATCGGATCCCTGAGCTGATGAGATAAAAATCTGTTGTTCTTCCCCTGAACAAGGCAGTTAACCCACTGTAGGCCGTCATTATAAATACATTTTTTTTTTACTGACTTGCTTAGTTAATTGAAAGTTACATGTAAAATAAAATGTGGAATTGCATTTTCCTAGGCCCTAGGCTACTAAATATGTAATACATGTATCACTAGCCACTTTAACTATGCCACTTTGTTTACTTTGTCTACATACTCATCTCATATGTATATACTGTACTCGATACCATCTACTGTATGCTGCTCTGTACCATCACTCATTCATATATCCTTATGTACATATTCTTTATCCCCTTACACTGTGTATAAGACAGTAGTTTTGGAATTGTTAGTTAGATTACTTGTTGGTTATCACTGCATTGTCGGAACTAGAAGCACAAGCATTTCGCTACACTCGCATTAACATCTGCTAACCATGTGTATGTGACAAATACAATTAGATTTGATTTGATTTGATTTTTAACTGCGGTAAGTGCCTCCACTCTACTGCTCTATTCCACTACGCAAATGAGATGATATGAACAGGGCTCCGGGCAGCCGAGCGGAAATGGAGGAAAACTCGCCTCCCTGCGGACCTGGCATCCTTTCACTCCCTCCTCTCTACATTTTCCTCCTCTGTCTCTGCTGCTAAAGCCACTTTCTACCATTCTAAATTCCAAGCATCTGCCTCTAACCCTAGGAAGCTCTTTGCCACCTTCTCCTCCCTCCTGAATCCCCCCCTCCCTCCTCCCCTTCTGCAGATGACTTCGTCAACCATTTTGAAAAAAGGTCGATGACATCCGATCCTCGTTTGCTAAGTCAAACGACACTGCTGGTTCTGCTCACACTGCCCTTATGCTCTGACCTCTTTCTCCCCTCTCTCTCCAGATGAAATCTCGCGTCTTGTGACGGCCGGCCGCCCAACAACCTGCCCGCTTGACCCTATCCCCTCCTCTCTTCTCCAGACCATTTCCGGAGACCTTCTCCCTTACATCACCTCGCTCATCAACTCATCCCTGACCGCTGGCTTTCCCTCTTCAAGAGAACGCGAGAGTTGCACCCCTTCTGAAAAAATACACTCGATCCCTCCGATGTCAACAACTACAGACCAGTATCCCTTCACCATTTCTCTCCAAAACTCTTGAGCGTGAAGTCCTTGGCCAGCTCTACCGCTATCTCTCTCAGAATGACCTTCTTGATCCAAATCAGTCAGGTTTCAAGACTAGTCATTCAACTGAGACTGCTCTTCTCTGTATCACGGTATGTGCCACTGCTAAAGCAGTAACTCTCTCTCCTCTGCTCTCATCCTTCTAGACCTATCGGCTGCCTTCGATACTGTGAACCATCAGATCCTCCTCTCCACCCTCTCCGAGTTGGGCATCTCCGGCGCGGCCCACGCTTGGATTGCGTCCTACCTGACAGGTCGCTCCTACCAGGTGGCGTGGCGAGAATCTGTCTCCTCACCACGCGCTCTCACCACTGGTGTCCCCCAGGGCTCTGTTCTAGGCCCTCTCTTATTCTCGCTATACACCAAGTCACTTGGCTCTGTCATAACCTCACATGGTCTCTCCTATCATTGCTATGCAGACGACACACAATTAATCTTCTCCTTTCCCCTTCTGATGACCAGGTGGCGAATCGCATCTCTGCATGTCTGGCAGACATATCAGTGTGGATGACGGATCACCACCTCAAGCTGAACCTCAGCAAGACGGAGCTCCTCTTCCTCCCGGGGAAGGACTGCCCGTTCCATGATCTCGCCATCACGGTTGACAACTCCATTGTGTCCTCCTCCCAGAGCGCTAAGAACCTTGGCGTGATCCTGGACAACACCCTGACGTTCTCAACTAACATCAAGGCGGTGTCCCGTTCCTGTAGGTTCATGCTCTACAACATCCGCAGAGTACGACCCTGCCTCACACAGGAAGCGGCGCAGGTCCTAATCCAGGCACTTGTCATCTCCCGTCTTGATTACTGCAACAGCTGTTGGCTGGGCTCCCTGCCTGTGCCATTAAACCCCTACAACTCATCCAGAACGCCGCAGCCCGATGGTGTTCAACCTTCCCAAGTTCTCTCACGTCACCCCGCTCCTCCGCTCTCTCCACTGGCTTCCAGTTGAAGAGCATCCGCTACAAGACCATGGTGCTCGCCACGGAGCTGTGAGGGGAACGGCACCTCAGTACCTCCAGGCTCTGATCAGGCCCTACACCCAAACAAGGGCACTGCGTTCATCCACCTCTGGCCTGCTCGCCTCCCTACCACTGAGGAAGTACAGTTCCCGCTCAGCCCAGTCAAAACTGTTCGCTGCTCTGGCCCCCCAATGGTGGAACAAACTCCTCACGACGCCAGGACAGCGGAGTCAATCACCACCTTCCGGAGACACCTGAAACCCCACCTCTTCAAGGAATACCTAGGATAGGGTAAGTAAGGGTAAGTAATCCTTCTCACCCCCCTTCTCCCCCAACAAGATTTAGATGCAAGTGGCTGTTCCACTGGTTGTCATAAGGTGTATGCACCAATTTGTAAGTCGCTCTGGATAAGAGCGTCTGCTAAATGACTTAAATGTAAATGTAAATGTAAATATGCATGCAATGCTTTGTTATAAAGGTGATTTTGTTTTCTCATGCGTTCTGGTACCTCAGAACTCTCAGTCACTTTTGGTCCCCGCACCTCCCGATTTACAAATCAGGCACCTCCCGATTTACAAATTAGGCACCTCCCGATTTACAAATTAGGCACCTCCCGATTTACAAATTAGGCACCTCCCGATTTACAAATTAAGCTCCTCCCGATTTACAAATTAAGCACAGAGGAAACATGTAGGAAAGGTTATGCTGAAGTACTGAAAGTCCCACAGAAGAACTTTGTTTCTTAATGTTCTTTGAACTATTTGACAATGTTGCCAATGTCAAACAAGTTGGAGAACGTACCTAGAACATCACCAACATTTAAATGAAAAGTAACCATTTTTGAACTTTTAGGGAACGTTCCGTGAAAACGTAATGAAATACCACGTTCCTTAGATGTTCCAAAGCCAAGCAACTATCCTGCACCATTCCCAGAAAGTTGTGTGAAGGTTGTATGCAAAATAACCATCCGACAACCACGCTCTCACCGAGCTGTAAGGAACATGTGGTTTCCCAGAATGGTATGTGCCAGCAAGACAGTGAGATTTTATGCAAGCCATTGTTCAAATGGTGAAGATAGCTTAGTCAGATCAGGCTATTGTGTTTGTGTGAGGGGGGTCACTTGTGATTCATTCATAGGACTCACTTTTATCTCCATCTCAGATCCACTTCCATGTGTTTCCCCCTCAGAGCCTGTGGAACTGTGACTCAGAAGACGATGATGTGCCGTGCCGTGCCGTGTATCCTCCCCGTTGCATTAATCATGCGTTTTAATTAGTGCGGCCCAGCTTTATTAATTACGACTGATGTCTCGCTGATACAGTCTCCCACAATCGCCCCGCCCTCCTCATTTCACACACAAACTCAAGTCATCTAGACCTTAACCCTGCCTCAGACTACACTGAGATGTCTCAAGTAAGAAGCTAGAGACACAAAGAGAGAGAGAAAGAACAGGGAACAGATAGAGAGAGGGAAGAAAAGAGATAGAGAACAGAGAGGGAGAACGGAGAGAGGGAGAGAGAGAGAAAAGAGAGAGAGAACAGAGAACCGAGAACAGATAGACGGCAGGAGAGAGAGAACAGAGAGAGCGAGAGAGAGCAGATAGAGAGAGAACAGAGAGAGAGAACAGAGAGAGGGAAGGATAGAAAGAGAACATCGATTTAGGAAATTACTGGCCCTGAGGTAGGGAAAGACACATCATTAAAGGGAAATAAGGGGAGGAAGAATGAGGGAGAAGTGAGAGAAGAAAGGAAGGGCCATAAAACAGAGAGAAAAAGGGAGCAGAAAAAAAGAAAGCGGTTAGAGGGAGAGAGAGAGAGAGAGAGAGAGAGAGAGAGAGAGGGAGGGAGGAGAGAGAGAGAGAGAGAGAGAGAGAGAGAGAGAGAGAGAGAGAGAGAGGGAGAGGGAGAGAGAGAGAGAGAGAGAGAGAGAGAGAGAGAGAGAGAGAGAGAGAGAGAGAGAGAGAGAGAGGAGAGGGAGAGGGAGAGGGAGAGGGAGAGAGAGAGAGAGAGAGAGAGAGAGAGAGAGAGAGAGAGAGAGAGAGAGAGAGAGAGAGAGAGGGAGAGGGAGAGAGAGAGAGAGAGAGAGAGAGAGAGAGAGAGAGAGGAGAGAGAGAGAGAGAGAGGGAGAGGGAGAGGGAGAGAGAGAGGAGAGAGAGGGAGAGAGAGAGAGAGAGAGAGAGGGAGAGGGAGAGGGAGAGGGAGAGGGAGAGGGAGAGGGAGGGAGAGGGAGAGAGAGAGAGAGAGAGAGAGAGAGAGGGAGAGAGAGAGAGAGAGAGAGAGAGAGAGGGAGAGAGAGGGAGAGAGAGAGAGAGAGAGGGAGAGGGAGAGAGAGAGAGAGAGAGGGAGAGGGAGAGGGAGAGAGAGAGGGAGAGGGAGAGAGAGAGAGGGAGAGAGAGAGAGAGAGAGAGAGAGAGAGAGAGAGAGAGAGAGAGAGGGGAGGGAGAGAGCATGAAGCAGCCACACGCATCCCTTTCATGTTGGCCTCAGAACAAGCCGCCTGCCTGTGGGATGAGCCAGTCCAGTTGTGAGACGCTTTCTCAGACTAAAGGCTGCAGATACAAATCACGAGTTTCCCTCTCGTCACATCAGCCGTGCGAGAGCCACTTCACCGCACCGGTGTTTATCTTGCGCTGACATTCTCTGCGTCGTTATTCCCCCACCACTCCTGAGTAGGATCCTTCTCGCTAAATAGACAGTGAGATGGATGAACTTAATGGTCGAGAGGAGGAGGGGGAGAACAAACCATCTCCCACTGTGACATTCCCTATATCCTCCAACGTTAGGAGGGGAACGCTATGACCGGGGCCATTTGATTTCATGCATATACCCAACCCTCATTTAGCTACAGTGGGGAGTGGAGGGAGGGGAGCAAACCATCCTCAGTCCCTCCTATCCTATCCTTCCTAACCCCTGAAGACTGGAGGCAGACCCATCGGAAGGAAGACTCGGTCCATGTAGGACACGTTGATGTTAAGGTTGCGTGGAGGAATCTGTCTGTGGATCAACCTCCCATCACATGGCATCCTGGTGACCCCATGCAGACTGAAACAAACGGTCGCAGTTGTGCGTGTGTGCGTACGTACGTACGTGCGTATGTGTGTGTGTGTATGTGCGTGTGTGGGTCAGCTGTGTGTGTGTCCGCTGTGTGTGTGGGGGTAAATGTGTGCCCCTAGGCTTCCACGGTCTCCTTTACAAGCCACTGATTAGTCGCCCCTCGGCACAGGAGAGACGCTATCCAAGCTGACACTGTGTACTGGGCTCTTTATGCTTTCTGCCTGTCTGAATTACCGTTGCTACACACAGGCCTACACATCCAAAGAATCTGCTTAAGCCCATCCTACCAAAAGCAGTAAGAGCATAAGGAAGCATCATGACAGAGGTCATATGTTTAAACGATTTTTATCTTAGCCCCAGGATATGTTAGGTTTTCGTCATTTTCTCGGTGTGTATCTCGCACCTCAAGCGGCGTTATTCCATTTCAGTTTTGTCGTGAGCGATTATCATGAAAATGGGATTGACGTTTAGGTGTCGCATCATCACTGACCGGCAGCAGCACCTATAGAAAGACTCAGACGTTCAGCATCGGTAGGTCTACATATTTTCTGAAGGGTTTCCTGTTGAAATACCATCTCCCAGTGAGAGGATCAAGTGCTCAGCTTCAGTCTCAGCGCTGACTCACTCCATCTCCTCTTTTGTGGCTATGGGGATTTGGGAAGTGCTATTCCTTTAGTTGTCTATGGATGACCACAGATGCTCTGACCCAAGCCAGCGACTCACAGCTAAATCCACACTTTCAGTGGTTGGGATCACCATCATTATCTGCCAGTGGACAGGTGCACATGAGCGCAGTTCTGATGACCACCATCTCTGAAGGGGAAACACAGGGGTCGTAGGTCAAATGCACATGCTGGGGATCACTGAGCAGGCCAGGGTCACCCTCTCTTCCCTCATCCTCCCTTTCTCCCACCCTCTGGTGGTGCTCAAGAGAGCGTGGTTAGAAATACACATCATTACCCCCCACATACATCTGAGGTGCCGTCCCTTTCTCTCTCCCTCTGTTCCCCTCATCCTCCCTTTCTCTCACCCTCTGTTCTGCTCATCCTCCCTTTCTCTCACCCTCTATTTCCCTCATCCTCCCTTTCTATCACCCTCTGTTCCCCTCACTTCCCTTTCTCTCACCCTCTATTCCCCCCATCCTCCCTTTCTCTCACCCTCTGTTCCGCTCATCCTCCCTTTCTCTCACCCTCTGTTCTGCTCATCCTCCCTTTCTCTCACCCTCTATTCCCCTCATCCTCCCTTTCTCTCACCCTCTGTTCTGCTCATCCTCCCTTTCTCTCACCCTCCATTCCCCTCATCCTCCCTTTCTCTCACCCTCTGTTCCACTCATCCTCCCTTTGTCTCACCCTCTCTTCTCTCATCCTCCCCTTCTCTCACCCTCTGTTCACCTCATCCTCCCCTTCTCTCCCCCTCTGTTCCCCTCAACCTCCCCTACTCTCACCCTCTGTTCCCCTCATCCTCCCCTTCTCTCACCCTCTGTTCCCCTCATCCTCCCCTTCTCTCACCCTCTGTTCCCCTCATCCTCCCCTTCTCTCCCCCTCTGTTCCCCTCATCCTCCCCTTCTCTCCCCCTCTGTTCCCCTCATCCTCCCCTTCTCTCCCCCTCTGTTCCCCTCATCCTCCCCTTCTCTCCCCCTCTGTTCCCCTCATCCTCCCCTTCTCTCCCCCTCTGTTCCCCTCATCCTCCCTTTTTGTCACCCTCTGTTCCCCTCATCTTCCCCTTCTCTCACCCTCTGTTCCCCTCATCCTCCCTTTTTGTCACCCTCTGTTCCCCTCATCCTCCCCTTCTCTCACCCTCTGTTCCCCTCATCTTCCCCTTCTCTCCCCCTCTGTTCCCCTCATCCTCCCTTTTTGTCACCCTGTGTTCCCCTCATCCTCCCCTTCTCTCACCCTCTGTTCCCCTCATCCTCTCCTTCTCTCACCCTCTGTTCCCCCCATCCTCTCCTTCTCTCACCCTCTGTTCCTCTCAACCTCCCCTTCTCTCACCCTCTGTTCCCCTCATCCTCCCCTTCTCTCCCCCTCTGTTCCCCTCATCCTCCCCTTCTCTCACCCTCTGTTCCCCTAATCCTCTCCTTCTCTCACCCTCTGTTCCCCTCATCCTCTCCTTCTCTCACCCTCTGTTCCTCTCAACCTCCCCTTCTCTCACCCTCTGTTCCCCCCATCCTCTCCTTCTCTCACCCTCTGTTCCTCTCAACCTCCCCTTCTCTCACCCTCTGTTCCCCTCATCCTCCCCTTCTCTCCCCCTCTGTTCCCCTCATCCTCCCCTTCTCTCACCCTCTGTTCCCCTAATCCTCTCCTTCTCTCACCCTCTGTTCCCCTCATCCTCTCCTTCTCTCACCCTCTGTTCCTCTCAACCTCCCCTTCTCTCACCCTCTGTTCCCCTCATCCTCCCCTTCTCTCCCCCTCTGTTCCCCTCATCCTCCCCTTCTCTCACCCTCTGTTCCCCTCATCTTCCCCTTCTCTCCCCCTCTGTTCCCCTCATCCTCCCTTTTTGTCACCCTGTGTTCCCCTCATCCTCCCCTTCTCTCACCCTCTGTTCCCCTCATCCTCTCCTTCTCTCACCCTCTGTTCCCCCCATCCTCTCCCTTCTCTCACCCTCTGTTCCTCTCAACCTCCCCTTCTCTCACCCTCTGTTCCCCTCATCCTCCCCTTCTCTCCCCCTCTGTTCCCCTCATCCTCCCCTTCTCTCACCCTCTGTTCCCCCCATCCTCTCCTTCTCTCACCCTCTGTTCCTCTCAACCTCCCCTTCTCTCACCCTCTGTTCCCCTCATCCTCCCCTTCTCTCCCCCTCTGTTCCCCTCATCCTCCCCTTCTCTCCCCCTCTGTTCCCCTCATCCTCCCCTTCTCTCACCCTCTGTTCCCCTAATCCTCTCCTTCTCTCACCCTCTGTTCCCCTCATCCTCTCCTTCTCTCACCCTCTGTTCCTCTCAACCTCCCCTTCTCTCACCCTCTGTTCCCCTCATCCTCCCCTTCTCTCCCCCTCTGTTCCCCTCATCCTCTCCTTCTCTCACCCTCTGTTCCCCTCATCCTCCCCTTCTCTCCCCCTCTGTTCCCCTCATCCTCCCTGTCTGTCACCCTGTCTTCACCTCACCATCTCAGCAGAGCTAGGTGGTGTGAACTGCTGCCCTTGTCTGTAATACACTGGGACTGTCTCCCTCTCACCTGTCTCACCAACCCCCCACCCCTCTCACCACCCCATCTGCTTCCAACACACACTCTCAACCTCAAGTGGCTGTGTTTGCTGCAGTGTGTGCGTGTGCGCGTGCGAGTGCCAGAGAGGGTGTTGACTGGAGCGGGAGGGCCCTCTGACTTCTAGCAGAACCTCAGGCCATCTGAAGTGTCACAGCAGAACCGTGTCCTATTGTTTTGGAGTGCCTTTTCCAACCAAGCGTCTTGTAAAACGTCAGTGAAACCGTGTGTCTCCGGCACAAATTAATGTAATACATAAAACACCCTCGCCTCCGCTTGGGTCGGGGCCAATGTTTTCAGGGGAGAAAAAAGCACTTAGCAGTGAAGTTGCTTTGCGTATTATCTTCTGATGAAGTCGTTACTCAGAAGCGAATAAAAGGAAAGGAGGGGGAAAAGGGTTGTAATTTTAGAGCTTAGCGGAGACGGATTTATCTCAGGTGATGTCTGCATTTCCGCTTTCCAAATGTGTCTTGTTGTGCCTTCCACATAACAGGACTTTCATCGTCATTTCAAACGTGTCCCACTCCTACTGTGTGTTTTGTATCAAGAGTTTTTCTCTTATTTAAGATAAGACGCGTTTGGTCTATCGGTGAAAGAGTTTGTCACGTCCGTGTGATGGCCTGTAATATCCCCTCCAATGCTCAGTTCTACAGGGCGTCATTATATAGAGCTCAGTGCCTCATATTCATCTGAAACTATGATCTCCCTCGTCCACATTCTATATCCATTAAACAGTACACTTTTAACCACCCTCTGGATGGGTTCTAGTAGCCTAATGTGTAATTACTATGCTGAGTTGAGTTGAGGGCGTTCCGGCGGTGTGTAAAAACACTGAACTGCTTTCATGGTGCCAATCTTAGCTCCCGCTCCATTGGATCACAAACCTCTCTTAGCTGGTGCCATGGTTACCAACATTAAATGGACGCTATAATCATATCATTAACTCACCATTGTGACCTTTTTTTTGTTGTTGTCTCTATTTGAAAGTAGATGAGATCAGAACAGCATTGAGCATACGCTGGTGAAAATGCTCTGCTCAGGCCCAAAACATTTCTCTCCATTTTCTGTTGGGAAACTCTCCCGTCTTTTTGTATTCCACAACGTATGTCATTGTGGAACATGGTGCTGTTTCAATTGTTATATTTGACAAGTGCCAAAACGAAAGGTGCTAAGCCATGTTTGTGCAGATGTATTCACAGCTCTGATCTAAGCTAACACAAGGCCCAGATAGAGGACCGAGGACAAAGGTGCCTGGTCCTCTCAGGGTATAAGCTCAAGCATCATCACAACAATCAGATTTTTTCTCTCTCTCTCTCTTTCTGCAGGTCCAATGGTCAGGGGAGGTCACTGCCTCTCTCTGTGTGCCAGTAACAGACACAAACGGTTAACAACCGGGCACAGCATCAAAGAGCCAAGGTATGTCCCCACACACACACACATTCAGGCACACACACACACACAGCCCACTCTACGTCTCCTCAGCTCTCTGTCTCCCTCTAACTGAGTGAACGCATCACTCTGTGCTAAGTGGAAGTCTCACTCACCTCTCATCCTTTAACGATGTCATCCTTCCCTCCGCAACTCACACATCACACATCAGTTAGTTATTTTGGGTGGGGGGCAGAGGGAGGGGCGCTGACAGTGAGGGAGGAAGTACACAGGAAGTACATTAGTTATCAGTCTCTGTCGTCTCCACCTTTTCAGAACCCATCAGTATTAAACTGCTCTGGATGCAGGCCCCTCTCTTTTTCCCTCTTAAAAGTCTCCGGCGCGCCACTTTAAACCAGGCCTCAGATCTAAATGACACTTCGCACTACACATGCATGAAGACAAGTGAATTAAATATTGAAATAAAAGACAGCAACTAAAAAAAAGAAAAAAGAAAAGAGGACAGGAAAAAGAGGAAGAAAGTCATTGTTCCTGTGGCAGGTCAAAAGGGATTTATTGGCAAGAGGAGGAGTTTAGTAAGGGTCACAGGAATTCGTCTTTCACTTAAAACATGGTCACATGATCTTGTAAGAGTAGGTCGTCTATGATCAAGCAGAATAATCATCACATTCAGCTGGTCCAAAAAGGTACAATGGATTCTAATTTGCAGGACATCAGTGAACTCTTTTTATAGAGAACAATAAACAAATATCTTCCTAAATTTCATTTTTGTTCATGATTTTAAATGGCCTAATTTACGCATCCAATGTGCTGTGTGTCCCTCCAGCGTCTCCGTACATCTAGGGGGTTGAAGCTGGATAAAACAGGAGCAGTGTGGGGGGGGGTACACGACGACACACTGCGGGGGGGGGTTGTCTGCATGCTTTGCCATAATTCGGGACCTCGGTGACCACACTAATTATTTTTCTAGTCAGCCGTGTGTGCAGAACCTGCCTGTTAGTTGTGCGAATGCTTATTTAAGCTGTGTAACTGACGTCCATATGGTTTTCATCATCATAAAGAAATGTTTTTAGGGGGTTATGTTTTTACTAGGCTGGAGCAGAGACTTGTCTGTCAAAGCCATGATTTGACTAGCCTTCCGGGGGTTTATGTGTGTAACATTCTGAATATTAAATATGCAATTGAAATGTGAAGTAGAGTATAACTGTAATGCATTTTTCTTGTTGCATCTAAAAATGACAATAAATGAGCATTTGACATATCCTGTCTAATGTTGTCATTGCAGTTCCTGAATGATTGTGGGTTATAGCATGCAGTGGTTTTCTACCTATTATTTTCAGTATGTGTCAACTATATGTGTTCTAACTTGCCTTGGTTCATTCTCTCATCATGAGGTATCTACAGTAAAAGGCAATAAACAATGTGCCGAACACATTTATAATCATCTATGACACACAATAAAGCTTTCATTGTCTGCCACGCCCGTCCGACCACACAGCAACACACACACGCACACACACACGCACACGCACACGCACACGCACACGCACACGCACACACACACACACACACACACACACACACACACACACACACACACACACACACACACACACACACACACACACACACACATGGACGCACGCACGCGCACGCACACGCACACGCACGCACACGCACGCACTCACACACACACTCATAACATCAGTAGAGACCTAGTACAGGCTAGATGTTGTTTTCCTCCCAGCATGTGTGGGCAGTGGATGAGTGATAATGTTTAGGCAGAAGGAATCATGGGTAGGAACTCCCCTGGAGTGAGAATGAAAGACTGAATCAGTCAGAGAACAGGAAATCAGGCCAGTGACATTACAGATCAAGGCACATCAATATCTCACCTACAGCATGTTAAATGGCACTTTGACTAAAAACTTTCACATTGTGCTCCGAGTGTTTCCACTGCTTGACTGATTGTTAAAATGGGGGGGGGTTTGGGGCCAAAGAGCGCAAGGTGGACCATCAGAGACATTTTTGGATGTGTAATTTACTAATGAAAACCGTGATGTCTTTTTCGCCCGGTAGTTAGCACAGTTTTACTTTCAATAAATGTTTAAAATCCAGCTTTGTGAATGAATAGAACAATGAAAAAGCAGCAGATTTCTCTCTTGATTGTGCCCAGATGTGTGGCGGGATCTGGAGCTTGTTAAAGTGGGATTACCAGGAATATTCAGCCCAATTCAATAAGTCAAGCTTTTAGAAGGAGAGCATTTCCATGTCACTGTTTCCAGGAGGAAATATTGCATTGCTGACTTATACCTAGTAATATAGACACTGTTACCTGCTACATCAATACAATACTACTGAAAGAATACCCTACAAATTCATGGGTTATTTTTGAAAAATAAAAAATATTCTAACCAGGTTCTTCTTCTCTTTTGACTCTTTTGTTACAATGACAATCACACGTTGTGTTGCTGTGTGTGTGATTGTGTATATTTACAGCGGCTGGAGATGGAGAGAAAACACCCTCGTACGCAGCCTCGCCTCGCCTCTCCTCGCCTCTCCTCGCCTCTCATCTCTGCGCTCGTGTGAGAGATGATCAAATCATCATATGGAAAAATCCAATGTGATCTAAGCAAGAGGCAGAAAGGTCACAGGGAGTCAGTAAAATGGATGAAGGCTAATGATTATCTCAACCTTTATCTAATCAATAATCATTTATCCCACAATATTATGGACACTATATCCCATTTTCCATTAACCCAGGCAGGATGACAGAGGCTGTATGGTTTCCTAAGGCAGCTTTATGGCAGGGGGGTGGCTGGTATGTCTGAGAGGCAGTTTTAAGGTGTGCTCTCAACTGCTCTGAACCTGTTAAGACACTCTTACGTAGTCTGGACTTAGGCAATAATACATTTTTTGAAATATCGAGTGTTTGAAACTATGCGACCGGAATGGTATAGAATAATAATCGAGCAATTTCGAAATGGCCTACAGTTTTAGCTCCATCAAACAGTAAATGTGGGTTTAATGAAATATCATCGCATTACACAAATAGTGTTTTTTTTTTGGTGGGAAAATAATACCTTAGATCATTTGTTAAAGCTGAAAACAAATGTATGTTCTTTGGTTTATTATTGTCTTACGATCACAAAAACACACATCTTCCTCTATTAGCCTTGGTCTCTAAGGAGTTTGTATTTGCTACCGTTATGCTGCAGTAATTTGTACCGTTATGGTCCATTTGGAGTGACCCCATCCTCTGTGACTGGGAGTGTGTCTCCAGTGTCTGTACGCTCAGTGATGCCATCTTCATCCTAACCTTATTGCTTTTAATGACTCCCTCTTTCCTTTCATGAATTCTTTATCGATTCCTTCTGACGTCTGGTGAATTAATTTTCAATTACTGCAACAACAAACAACAAACACCCCCCCCCCACACTACACTAATGTCTGGCTCCACCTATACGTACGTGTGTGTGTGTGTGTACAACAACGTGGCGTGGTGATGTTCATACTTTCCCTTCCACCGTTCTTCTTCTCTCAATCCATTCAGCAAAGGACTGGGGGAGAAATATTCATCTTCAAAGTCCACACCCAAACACTCATGCACACGCATACACACACACACACACACACACAAACACAAATGCACGCACGCGCGCACGCGCACGCACGCACATCCTCAGACTAAAAGACACACACAAGGGAGCGTGTGAATCCGACGGAGAGAAATTGTACTAAAGGTCACAGTGTGCTAATGGCCAGGCTATCTTACATGAAATAAGTCCAGACACTTTCGACAGGTCTCTCAATGTCACAGAGCAGCCATTCGCTGCTGCCCGGCCCTGACGTGACTGGAAAGCAAGGTGAGGTGAGGTGCTCTGCGTTGATGTGCGGTTCGTGGAGAGGCTTTTCATTTCGTGTACTCTTCAAAACTCCCCGACAACGTCCTGTAAGCATAACCAACCAGTGCGATCTATTCCCCCCATCATTTTTAAGAATAGGAGACACACTCCAATACTCGATAGACATGCTCAGTGTTAGACTCAGGAGTACAACGTCAATTTTAAATACCCACAGGTCATTAATTACAGCAATTATTCACTTTCATTTCTCTGACATATATATTGACTGTTGTTTTTTTAATGCGCCCAACCTAAGCCACCCAGAAGACTTGACAGCAAAATAACAGAATTGTTGAAAGTGAGCCACCATTTTAACAGAGCTTTGGGCATAGTCATAGATTTCTTCAAATGTGATATGAAATGTGAAGATTTTTTGTCAGTTGTCCAATTATTTCACATTACTATGACGCCAAAGCATCAGGGAGTTTGATGGAAAACAATACGCAACATAGAGTATGTGGGCCTACTTCTGTATTTAAACAGGAACGCGGGTTGGATAGATTGCATTAAAATGGCTATTGAAAGTCTGAAAATAAGAAAATGACCGTATGCTTTGTAAAGATATGTTGCAGAATGTAAGAGGCTAACTGCTTGTGTTGCTCTATGTGTTGGCAGCTGTGTACATGTGTGTATTTGCCCTGCACCTATGTCCCGGGCCTCTCGCCCTCTCTGTGTTTATGTTATGTGTGTGTGTGTGTACGTGTGTGTGTACATATGTCCGTGGAAGTCGTGTGTATTTGTGCGTGTCCTGACCTAATCCCGTCTCTACTCATCCTCCTATGAGAGTAGCGAGACATACAGCTCTGTAATTGTTAGGTCTGGCCCCCACATTCTTTACCCAGGCGACCGCCCCGGCTCCATGTCACTTTAACAACCTGGAATTATCACCACAATGGAGATTTCAGGTTAAAAGTGTCTCTAAGAGAATATAGATACATTTTCCATCAATAAATTTCCCTCTCCGCCTAGTTTCTTCTAAGTCAAGTACCACCCCCCCGCCTAGATTGACATTTTTACCACAAAATTATAACATGTCTGTCTGTGAGAGGGGGATGTCTTGCTCCAAAATTAGCTAACCATCAAAATAAAATAGGATAAGTTCATCATGGTGTCATTTCACAGGAATATTGATTCTCGCAGACATACAGGATTTCCCATTAAAGCCGTAGCCAGTGTGTCTTCGGCAGACAGTAAAGCACATGAAGGATGCAGTGATATACAGGCCTGGAGAGCATCGTTCCCCTAACATTGTCTATTCGCATTTAACCTTTGCTAAACCAGCGGGTCTTCCCTTTACTCGGAGAAAGGCTGAGGACTGGAATTGAAGACGGTATTCATTTCCAACGTTTGAATACCTTTATATATATACAGCACTATTTGTGCACAAAGCAACAAGGTTTGTGTGTTGTTCGAAATGTACAATTGTCACTGAAGGTTCGTGTTACACCGTTTTGTGAAACGATCACGAAAGACTGGGAGGACAGACACCAGACAGTCCGGCATGAGATGTCCTGTTTTTATCCTTTGCTGGAGAAACTGAAGTAAATCAACCTAGTGGACAGACACTAACGACTGTTGGAATGCTGCCGGAACAGTAAACAACGTCAACTCCACATCTCCCCGACACAACTTGAATCAACAACTTTTTAGACTAGTCCCCTTCATGTCACTCTAGCTGTTATATAAACTACGGAAAACTACCCCGTTCAGCTATCTACAGGGGGGAAATGTTTAACTACTAGTGAGACCTTTAGAACCAATGAGGTTGAGGGGTCAGTACAGCTCAGCTCGCCCAACAGTGACCAACAATGAACAGAGTAATTGTTTAACCATCCAATCAGATTTCAGCCATTTGATTCTTTTTTTACATTTTTTATATCAGTGTTAAACCAAAAAATGCAACCGCCCAATCGGATGCAGAGTAAGTGCTTCAACATGCCTATAAGAACTAAAGAGTTGCCTCAGCAGCCAACTGGTTGCCACGTAAGTGCTTCAGTATGACTATGGGAAATACAGGAGAGCTTAACCAGCCCCAGTCATACTGCTGTAATGAAAGCCAGATTGAAAGAGGGTTTGGATTGATTTCCAACATCTTGATTTGATATCCCGAATTAATTATTTTAACTTGAATAATATATAAAGGAAAATAAATGTAGAACACTCGGGGGAACAAGAGAGGGCTTCACTACTGCTGAGTTATCTCTTGGCCAATCTCACCCGCAAGACTACTCTCAGCTGTGTGTGTGTGTGTGTGTGTGTGTGTGTGTGTGTCTGTGTCTGTGTGAGCGTGCGCGTCTGTGTGTGCCTGTGTGTGTGTGTGTCTGCGTCTGTGAGTGTGTGTGTGTCTGTGTCTGTGTGAGCGTGCGCGTCTGTGTGTGCCTGTGTGTGTGTGTGTCTGCGTCTGTGTGTGTGTGTGCTCGTGTGGGCGTGCATTCACACAGTGTGTTTGTGTATGTGTGTGCGTGCAGAGTATGTTTGCAACATATGTGTGTGCACTGCGCGAGAGTATGTGTTCCATATACTGTTGTGTGAATGTTTGTGTGTCTCTGTCAGACGGTTGCAACAGTAAGATATATGTGTGTATGAGCGGCAGTTTGTTTAGGGAATGTATTAGGAGTTCTACATTGAACGCTCACAAATCCGTCATTCGTTTTTATTAATCTATTAAAATACTATATACGTAGTGTATCAAAGGACAAAAACGATCGATTGTATTTATTCAGTGGACACACAGTCTGCAATACATTGCTTTACAATAGTAAGACATACAGGAGCCTCCAGTGTGAATCAAAGATGCTGTAACATAAAATGTCTAATACTCAACAAGGTGGGTTGCTGGCAAGGCAATCGTTATTGGTGAAGCACCTTCCCTTTTGATTGTAGTTATTGATAAAGTAATCTACTTTCTCTACCCAGAGTATTCTAAACCACCATCAGCGTAACTCTTTTCCTTTACAGGTACTTTTGCCGACTCATTCTGCAGTAGAATGAGAGGAAACACCGAAACACCCTTTCGACACAACCTCTGAAAAGGGCTACACAGCTCCACTGCCAGCACTCGATTGGAAGGTAGTTCCTTCCCTCTTCCACCCATCCCACCTGCATCTGACGCCCAAGATGATCATAAAAGAAGGCTACTGTCAGCACGCCCGTGATTTACTGACAGCCTGAGCCAATCAATCTCAAAGTTCCGATTAAAAGTACAAAAATCAAGTTCTCTGTCTCTCCTTTTTATTTTGAACGTAAGCGAACATAAAGGGAAGCCTTTACATTTCATAGCTTCCAGAATACTCTGGCAAGTATTCAGTGTGCTCTACTTTTGTCTTTCAACCTCGCCGCGGGAGGCAGCGCTCATCCGCAGGAGGCAGCGCTCATCCGCAGGAGGCAGCGCTCATGACATCTTTATATACGACGTTCTCGTTTTCAAAATGCCATCGAACATTCGGATGAGTGCTGCACTGTGATCTCGGAAAACAAAAAATACTGACATCAGATTTTGCTTCTTGAAACGTGCTCTGCTGAAGAGCACGTCTGAGTGAACCAAAGGGCATACCGTCTCGCATTAAAAATCCTACTTTACATTTCCCTCACAAAAAAAGGCATAATTATACTTGGACGTATATAAATATGTACCTGTTTGTATAGGTAAGTTCAGCAGTGTCATAAAAAAACAAGGGATAGCACTTAATCACCAGGACAAATACACATTCACTTTTGAATTAATTTACCCCAAAAATCTCAATTTGAATATGGTAAACCATTCTCATTACCCAAACAGATGCATTCAAATTCAGTCTGTAGGAGACAAAAGGGCAGTGAGAAGGGGACTCTTAGTCACTTTTAGCCCTTTTTCATTTCCCACGGACTAAATATCTATCTTTGAATTCATTAAAGGTGAAAAGCTTCCTCCGATAACACCCTGTCTTCTCTCTTTGATAATACAGTGTCATCACAGCAAAACCCTGTCTGCCTCACAGTGATGTGTCAGTCATGCATTCAATAATAATGGTTGGATAATTTTGAATGTTTAGAGGAGGAGATCACAAAGTCGTTAACTCTTTTCTGACTCCCTCAGCAGTTCGTGGCGATGTCGCAGCGTTGTCGGGGTGAGCCGTAATGTATAGTGCAGCAAACAAGAAGGATTGCAGGATCCCTGCCTCCCAGCCCGTGGGAGCCCGCGGTGACGCCGGAGCTCAGGTATATGGATGGCCTGAGGAGGTGTCCATCATTCATAAAACATGCCTCCGTACGCGGCCGAATTGATCTTGCAAAAGAAGCAGGGTGGCACAGCTACCACTTCATTAGTCTTCTCGTGCCACAAATCACCCTGCACTAGCCTCCAAGGGACCGCAGCCACCCCCGCCACCCTCACCTCAACGTCTCCTTAAAGGCCCGGGGAAAAGGGTTCCGGTTAGATAACAACACCATGATAGCAGTGTTACAACAGCTTGTTAGCATTGTGTTAATTTTAGCTCAACATCAGAGTGATGGTACAACGCAGGCATGGTGAAGGTCTAGCACTGAATTAGGAATGAGCTCAGATCAAGAAGGAGGCGACACCAGAGCAGCCAGAGCAAAACAAAGTAGAAAACGCTGAAAAGCACACGAATCTTGTCAATGCTAATTGATAGCTAGTGGTCATTTTTGAGATTCCCGGATTAAATCAAGTCTCCAAAAAACAATGTGAAATATTGATGACATTTACTTTCCATGGTTCTGAAATGAATTGCCCCATTCCTCTACTATTTCTGATGAATGTTTTTTATTTCCTTTTTTGTTGTTGCTGTAGCTGCTTGAGAGAATTGAGCGTGGCCTTTTCTGCAAATGTTTCCAACTCACCAGAGAAACCCTGGAGGACACAACCATCATTGGCCATAATATTAGTTCCTCTTTGCTTCCCTCTGAATTTGCTCGCTAAGATGCAATTATATGAGCAAAATAAAAAAACGTAAGGTATATGAATCTACGTCCCGTTTTTTATGTTTACCGATGACATTGGTTGACATTAATATCATCATTAAAGCAATTATATGTGATGAAGGTAAATAGTCAAACTTAATTAGTAAAAGCATGTTTTCTATCAAATTGTCTGTTACACACCTGCAGTGTATACAGCAGCCTGATCACTAGAAAAATACTTTGATTTTCGAACATTTGAAATGGTCTTGAGAACGTCGATACAGTATATGCCTTTGTAGTGTGGTAATATTTCATATGTGTATACAGTATACCTCACATGTGAGCCGTAATAAGACTAAGCAATTAGCCTATTCAAATGATCATCTGACTCCATAAAGATTATTTAGCAATATGCAAGAGACTACAGTTGAAACTGGAAACACTTATCTCCCTCACTAGCTTTAAGCACCAACTGTCAGAGCAGCTCACAGATTACTGCACCTGTACATAGCCCACCTATAATTTAGCCCAAACAACTACCTCTTTCCCAACTGTATTTAATTAATTTATTTATTTTGCTCCTTTGCACCCCATTATTTTTATTTCTACTTTGCACATTCTTCCATTGCAAAACTATCATTCCAGTGTTTTACTTGCTATATTGTATTTACTTTGCCACCATGGCCTTTTTTGCCTTTACCTCCCTTCTCACCTCATTTGCTCACATTGTATATAGATTTGTTTATACTGTATTATTGACTGTATGTTTGTTTTACTCCATGTGTAACTCTGTGTCATTGTATCTGTCGAACTGCTTTGCTTTATCTTGGCCAGGTCGCAATTGTAAATGAGAACTTGTTCTCAACCTGCCTACCTGGTTAAATAAAGGTGAAATAAAAATAAATAAATAAAACAGTTGAGTTATAGCAATAGGCAATCAAGAAATGTCTGAGAATGGAATTCTAAATACAAGTGTAGAATGAACGGATTCACATGCAAAGCATAACGCTTAAGTTATAAAGCATTAACAAGCATCACTTTGGCATGATTCCAAGCCTAACCAGAGAGGTGGAGAGAGAGAGAGAGAGAGAGAGAGAGAGAGGGACAAAGAAACCATGGCTTGAGCCATGGCCCCATAGCTCACGGGAGAGGTAGAGGGAGAATGTAGGTATCTCACCAGCGCAGGTCAGGAACTAAAACAAAAAGAGCCAATCCATTCAGACCCTTTACAACATCTGACCATGTTTGAATTCAAAAATTGGAGTTGTTGACCAATAGCAATACTGTTGAGTTAAACCTCCAATCAGATATCAGACCTACAGACCTGTAAAGACAACAGAACCTCTGCTACCCAGAAGTGTGACAGCAGGGGGTTGGTTAGATAATGAGGCATTCCTAAAACATCACAAAGTAATCCTTGCATACAGCTGATAAGAGTCACTTTGGGGGCTGAGCCACCCTACATATCCCTCCCTTGAGCACATCTGATTCTGCGTCAGACAGAAGTGTTCAAAACCAGACGGCCAGCACTGTAGACACTGTAGACGATCTTAAGAGCAGCAGTTCATGGCCCTTGCAGCATCACTTCACAAATGTCCCTTTGCCAGGTAGCATTGTCTCCTTTAGACATGCAAATCTTCACTGCAAGCAAGCTAGAAAGGTATGCTCCATTATTTCAAAAGTAATTCAAAAGCAAAACACAGAGCTGAAGGTACTTCACAGATTAATTCACATTTCAGTTAACATATGTGGTTTTATCAAATCAGTCAGATGAATACATAAGATATCAAAGATCACTGCATCATATAAGATAGTATATGTGAAAATAAAAACTCTCCAAAACTCTCCACCCTTTGAGAGAAAATGGATATGCCTTGAAAACGACAAAACAAATGCAAATAATAATCTCATAATCAAGAACAATTATTGGAGTTAAAATCAAAACAACTTTCAAGCAAATGGTTTCACACGCAATCTGAAAATGAAATATATTAGCATGTCAGTTTACAGCACCCAACATTAGAATACCAATGTTGTGAGAGACAAGGCAGTGACTTTACTCATAGCACACCCACATTTCTACATTCAGATGGACTTACCCATATGTACTGCTCATAGAGAAATAAACTCTTTGTGTCTTAACAGAAGCCATTACATTTTGTCTAGCAATCTGTATGCATCAAAGAAAACGCATTCACAAAAGTAACCTATATAGCTATCATAAATGGATCTAAAAAATTATGGCGTTCTAAATGAAGAAATTATTAACACATTGTCAAATCATCAAAATCCAAACATTTAGGACAAAACTCCAAATTTACCCTATGCTGCAAGTAAAATCGAGACGGACGACACCTCCCTATATCCCAACATCTTTGCATAGTATGACTGCTTCTGTGACAAGAGTTACAAAACCTTACTGAGTAGTTGGTCCTACCCTGTGGGCCGGCAGGATCCCTGAAATGTGCAGGTGGATTTCAACAGTGCCTGACCCATAAGCCCTTCCTTTTTTAGAAATCACAACTGTGCTTTGTGGGCTGTTTGGGATTAGCCTCTGTACATGTCCCAATAGCTGCAATAGGGCTATTTTGGTAGCTAGGTCACTTTGGAGCTTATTTGCTTTCTGTTCTACCAAGACTTGCTTTGCGTCATGTCGAAATAACCTAGTCAAATCGTGCTTTTTTCCGAATGCTTGAAGTTCTGCTTGCAACGGCTCTATTTGGCACTCTCTGATATCTCTGGAACTTCACAGTGTTATAAATAAAGCATGTTCATCGCTAGATTTATGTGTCACAATTCGTTCTTCCCGGGTAAAAACACAGAGAGCTCGAGAATTAACATTTTCTTCGATTTTTTCTTGCGCATGCCAATATATTGCCTGTAATGGGGGATTTCATCCCTAGTCGAATCAAATTTGTGACCATTCTTGCGTTTTTGATCAAATTATTAATACGAGATTATACGGGAAATATCAGCCGCCTGCATATTCGCCATCACGTAAGCCACATATTTGTTATACAGTATGTCAGGGAATCCAATGTAATAAACTTCAATTCAGTTCAAAGCATCCGTAAGAAATATCGTGTCGGGGTCACCATTTATGACCTGTTTCAGGATTCTAGGCTTTTCACCTCCTCACAGGAGAGGCATTTGAGCATATTTTTAGCTTTTTATCAAAATGCTTATTTTTTTTTTTTTACAGAAATGCCTTCTGGAACATGTGAACTTTTATGTGCTTTAATAACAAACTTGTGTTCTGTAACGGCGTTCTTCTGTAACGGCGTTCTTCGTTTGTAGAAAGAGAGTCGGACCGAAATGCAAGCGTGGTGGTTACTCATGTCTTTAATGAATGAATCGCGATACATGAAATAACTGATACAAATACAAAACAACAAACGGAACGTGAAAACTAATTACAGCCTATCTGGTGAAACTACACAGAGACAGGAACAATCACCCACGAAATACAAAGTGAAACCCAGGCTACCTAAATACGGTTCCCAATCAGAGACAACGAGAATCACCTGACTCTGATTGAGAACCGCCTCAGGCAGCCAACCTATGCTACACCCCTACTCAGCCGCAATCCCAATACCTACAAAACCCCCAATACGAAACACAACATTAAACCCAAGTCACACCCTGGCCTGACCAAATATATAACGAAAACACAAAACACTATGACCAAGGCGTGACAGAACCCTCCCCCCTAAGGTGCGGACTCCCGGACGCACCTCAAAACCATAGGGAGGGTCCGGGTGGGCGTCTGTCCATGGTGGCGGTTCCGGCTCGGGACGTGGACCCCACTCCCTTAATGTCATAGTTCCTCCCCTTCGCGTCCTGGGATAATCCACCCTCGCCGCCGACCATGGCCTAATAGTCCTCACCCAGAACCCCACTGAACTGAGGAGCAGCTCGTGACTGAGGAGCAGCTCGTGACTGAGGGGCAGCTCGGGACTGAGGGGCAGCTCGGGACTGAGGGGCAGCTCGGGACTGAGGGGCAGCCCGGGACTGAGGGGAAGCCCAGTACTGAGAGAAAGCCCAGTACTGAGAGGGAGCCCAGTACTGAGAGGAAGCCCAGTTCTGAGATGAAGCTCAGGCAGGTAGTAGGCTCCGGTAGATCCTGGCTGGCTGGCAGATCTGGAAGATTCTGGTTGACTAGCAGATCTGGAAGATCATGGTTGACTGGCAGATCTGGAAGATCATGGCTGACTGGTGGATCTAGATGCTCTATGCAGACTGGCAGATCTGGAAGAGACTGGTTGACTGGCAGATCTGGAAGAATCTGGTTGACTAGCAGATCTAGAAGATCATGGCTGACTGGCGGATCAAGCTGCTCTATGCAGACTGACAGCTCTGGCTGCTCCATGCAGACTGGCAGCACCTTGCAGACTGGCAGCTCCTTGCAGACTGGCCACTCTTTGCAGACTGACAGCTCTGGCTGCTTCATGCAGACTGACAGCTCTGGCTGCTTCATACAGACTGACAGCTCTGGCTGCTTCATGCAGACTGACAGCTCTGGCTGCTTCATACAGACTGACAGCTCTGACTGCTCCATGCAGGCTGACAGCTCTGGCTGCTTCATACAGACTGACAGCTCTGACTGCTCCATGCAGGCTGACAGCACCCTGCAGACTGGCAGCTCTTTGCAGACTGACAGCTCTGGCTGCTTCATGCAGACTGACAGCTCTGGCTGCTTCATGCAGACTGACAACTCAGGCTGCTCCGAACAGGCAGGAGGCTCCGGCAGCGCTGTAGAGGAGGAAGGCTCTGATAGCGCTAAACAGGCGGGAGACTCCGACAGCACAGGAGAGGCGAGGCGCACTGTAGGCCTGATGCGTGGTGCTGGCACTGGTGATACTGGATCGAGGACACGCACAGGAAGCCTGGTGCGGGGAGCTGCTATACCGGAGGACTGGTGTGTGGAGGTGGCTCTGGATAGACCGGACCGTGCAGGCGCACTGGAGCTCTTGAGCACCGAGCCTGCCCAGCCTTACCTGGCTCGATGCCCACTCTAGCCCGGCCAATACGAAGGGCTGGTATGAACCGCACCGGGCTATGCACCCCCACTGGAAACACCGTGCGCTCCATAGCATAACACAGTGTCTGCCCGGTCACTCTAGCCCCCCGGTAAGCACATGGAGTTTGCACAGGTCTCCTACCTGGCATAGCCATACTCCCTGTAAGCCCCCCCCCCCCAATAATTTTTTGGGGCTGACTCTCAGGCTTCCATCCGCGTCGCCGTGCTGCCTCCTCATACCAGCGCCTCTCCGCTTATGCCGCCTCCAGTTCTTCCTTGGGACGGCGATATTCTCCAGGCTGAGCCCAGGGTCCTTTTCCGTCTAATATCTCCTCCCAAGTCCAGAAGTCCTTAGATCGCTGCTCCTCACGATTAACAGGGAGAGTTGGCTCAGGTCTGACTCCTGACTCTGCCACTCTCTCCCTGAGCCCTCCCCCTATACAATTTTGGGGGTGACTTTCGGGTTTCTTTCTGCGCCGCCGTGTCTTTCTCTTCGACTCCATTCTCCTATAGCCCTCTTCGCACTGCTCCAGCGAATCCCAGGCGGGCTCCGGCACTCTCTCTGGGTTGACCGCCCACCTGTCTATTTCTTCCCACGTAGTATACTCCATACCTCTGCTGTCCATAATGTCCTCCCTTTGCTGCTCCAGCTGCCTGTTACCACGCCACTCGGTCCATGTGTGGTGGGTGATTCTGTAACGCCGTTCTTCGTTTGTCGAAAGAGAGTCGGACCGAAATGCAGCGTGGTGGTTACTCATGTCTTTAATGAAAACAAATAACGATACATGAAATAACTTAATAAATACAAAAACAACAAATGTAACGAAAACCTAATTACAGCCTATCTGGTGAACACTACACAGAGACAGGAACAATCACCCACGAAATATACAGTGAAACCCCGGCTACCTAAATACGGTTCCCCATCAGAGACAACAAGAATCACCTGACTCTGATTGAGAACCGCCTCAGGCAGCCAAGCCTATAATAGACACACCCCTAATCAACCATAATCCCAATGCCTACAAAAACCCCAATACGACAATACAATAAACCCATGTCACACCCTGGCCTGAACAAAATATATAACGAAAACACAAAACACTATGACCAAGGCGTGACACGTTCCATCTGTAAATATGAGTACAATTGTTCAATTAGGAGCCAAGTTGGTTTAGCCTCTGAAAAAGACAGGAACTCTCCTCCTAGCCATGATTGGCTGAGATAATGGATGGGCTGGACATGGCAGGAGATGAGTTTGGATTGATCTGCCATATAGCATGCTACTGTCTATAATGTGAGGTGCTCAAACGATTAGCTAATTTTATGAACAACATTTACAGTATGCCCTGAATTTAGCAGGCGCTATCGACAGATCAGGCGGAAAAAGTTGTGATGGGCTACTTTCTGCACATGCAACTGTCAGTGTGAACCAGAGTGACTTGACACAACACTGGCAAACAAGATGTAGCTACAAACAAAACAGTTAAATGGTTCCAGTCTGCCGTGAAGCATTCATCCATCTATATGGGTAAGAGTCTTGCTATATACTTTCTAATTTTGTCAGAAAGTAGATTTGTCAGAAAGTGTACTGTTAGCTAGCGAATGTTAGCTTGCTGGCTCGCTAGCTAACATTACATGTATGATCTGTGTAGTAATATTATTTGAATCAGGAACCCATTTTCATTCGTAGTTATAGCCTAATGTTAGCTAGCTAACATTGCATCTAGTTGGTTAGCTTTAGCTGCAGATTCATGTTAGAGCTATGACCATGTTTGTACTGGTAGTAGTATGAGTTGGGATTATGCCGGTTTATTGTTTAGCTAGCTAACTAGCTAGCTACATATCTAAGTAAAAGACTCCACTTCGCCAGATGATTACGTGACCCATCAAGTTAGCCAGGTGTGTCTGGGGGTGATTACGGCCATCTATTGTATTTCATGAACATGTGCACATGTCTAGACAATTATGACCCGTCCACTTAGCTAGATGTGTCTGGGTAAACGTCATCTAATTAAAATATTTCAAAAATATATTTATCTGGACACTTTCTGTTTTTGGTATTGCTACTATGCCAGTAACCATTTCACTGTGCCGTTTATACAATCTGTATCCTGTGCATGTGACAAATAAACTTTGATTTTTATTTAATATAGTGTGGTTTACCAGAGATGGTAACATGAAGAACAACATGTCCCGAACCAAAGTCAGATTAGGATAATGACAAGGACATAATTTTTTATCTAGAGTTTTCTATATTGTAGGCTACTTCTTTTGCCATATTTAGTCTTGAAATCTTTGGTTGTTTACTACGCTACTCAATCTGTTTAGCACATGGCCTCACATTTTGAATCCTTAATCCTGTTCCATTTGAATTGGACCGATTTACACGTTTTTTTCTCTGAAAAATGTAGTTAATTTAATCTGATTGTCATAAGGTTCAATGACTTTGTCCACACAGGGCATCTGAACACACAAAATACATTTAGATGATTTTCATTAGATTTTGGGATTATATTCAATTTAATTTTTGTACACCTATGGTGTTCATGGTCAGAAATGACCGGCCATTAGAAATGAATGGGTGAGACTACAATTAGTGTATACAATTGAGTTCAGGCACATGCCCATTCATCAGATGGACACACTTCCTCTCCCAGACCCCATTCATGGCTTCCATGGCAACCCCCACGGGAACCTTTCCACAATAGAATATTGGGATCCACACCTGTTGGCGTTCTCACAAACAATCGTAACATTGTTTCAATAATATATGGAACTTTTCTCGCAGTTCTGGTATATAAAGCTTTTTTGAGGCCTTGCTCACAATTCATTCTGTGGCAGCCAATGACCAAACGATATACTGTATGTGAGGCTCTTGATCATATCTTTGATCATGACTCTGGTGAGGAGGAGAAAATCCTTGTTAACCTTTGACACAAAGTAGTCTGTGATAAATAGCACAATATGTTTAATCTGAGTCTTTGTTATAGTCAAAATATTCCATACATTATGCTTTTTTACTCAAAAATGGGTTGTATGAGCTCAGGTCAATGAGGTATACTGGCCATAAATAGCAAATAGAAGTTCATAACTTATAATGTTCACAAGAACTTAAGTTGATAAAAAGATCTAATGCAACATTAGGTGATAATATATGTATTATTACGGATTTATAATCAGCTATAATGGGGTGGTCATTTTGGACTGGGAACACAGAATTAATTGACATAAAACAAACACAACAGGAGGGTTAAAGAGATGGGAGGGACTAAGGCCTATTTTTTATTTATTTTTTATTTCACCTTTATTTAACCAGGTAGGCTAGTTGAGAACAAGTTCTCATTTGCAACTGCGACCTGGCCAAGATAAAGCATAGCAGTGTGAACAGACAACAGAGTTACACATGGAGTATACAATTAACAAGTCAATAACACAGTAGAAAAAAAGGGGAGTCTATATACAATGTGTGCAAAAGGCATGAGGAGGTAGGCGAATAATTACAATATTGCAGTTTAACACTGGAGTGATAAATGATCAGATGATCATGTACAGGTAGAGATATTGGTGTGCAAAAGAGCAGAAAAGTAAATAAATAAAAACTGTGGGGATGAGATAGGTGAAAATGGGTGGGCTATTTACCAATAGACTATGTACATCTGCAGCGATCGGTTAGCTGCTCAGATAGCTGATGTTTGAAGTTGGTGAGGGAGATAAAAGTCTCCAACTTCAGCGATTTTTGCAATTCATTCCAGTCACAGGCAGCAGAGTACTGGAACGAAAGGCGGCCGAATGAGGTGTTGGCTTTAGGGATGATCAGTGAGATACACCTGCTGGAGCGCGTGCTACGGATGGGTGTTGCCATCGTGACCAGTGAACTGAGATAAGGCGGAGCTTTACCTAGCATGGCCTTGTAGATGACCTGGAGCCAGTGGGTCTGGCGACGAATATGTAGCGAGGGCCAGCTGACTAGAGCATACAAGTCGCAGTGGTGGGTAGTATAAGGTGCTTTAGTGACAAAACGGATGGCACTGTGATAAACTGCATCCAGTTTGCTGAGTAGAGTGTTGGAAGCAATTTTGTAGATGACATCGCCGAAGTCGAGGATCGGTAGGATAGTCAGTTTTACTAGGGTAAGCTTGGCAGCGTGAGTGAAGGAGGCTTTGTTGCGGAATAGAAAGCCGACTCTTGATTTGATTTTCGATTGGAGATGTTTGATATGAGTCTGGAAGGAGAGTTTGCAGTCTAGCCAGACACCTAGGTACTTATAGGTTTCCACATATTCAAGGTCGGAACCATCCAGGGTGGTGATGCTAATCGGGCATGCGGGTGCAGGCAGCGATCGGTTGAAAAGCATGCATTTGGTTTTACTAGCGTTTAAGAGCAGTTGGAGGCCACGGAAGGAGTGTTGTATGGCATTGAAGCTCGTTTGGAGGTTAGATAGCACAGTGTCCAATGACGGGCCGAAAGTATATAGAATGGTGTCGTCTGCGTAGAGGTGGATCAGTGAATCGCCCGCAGCAAGAGCAACATCATTGATATATACAGAGAAAAGAGTCGGCCCGAGAATTGAACCCTGTGGCACCCCCATAGAGACTGCCAGAGGACCGGACAGCATGCCCTCCGATTTGACACACTGAACTCTTTCTGCAAAGTAATTGGTGAACCAGGCAAGGCAGTCATCCGAAAAACCGAGGCTACTGAGTCTGCCAATAAGAATATGGTGATTGACAGAGTCGAAAGCCTTGGCAAGGTCAATGAAGACGGCTGCACAGTACTGTCTTTTATCGATGGCGGTTATGATATCGTTTAGTACCTTGAGTGTGGCTGAGGTGCACCCGTGACCGGCTCGGAAACCAGATTGCATAGCGGAGAAGGTACAGTGGGATTCGAGATGGTCAGTGACCTGTTTGTTGACTTGGCTTTCGAAGTCCTTAGATAGGCAGGGCAGAATGGATATAGGTCTGTAACAGTTTGGGTCCAGGGTGTCTCCCCCTTTGAAGAGGGGGATGACTGCGGCAGCTTTCCAATCCTTGGGGATCTCAGACGATATGAAAGAGAGGTTGAACAGGCTGGTAATAGGGGTTGCGACAATGGCGGCGGATAGTTTCAGAAATAGAGGGTCCAGATTGTCAAGCCCAGCTGATTTATACGGGTCCAGGTTTTGCAGCTCTTTCAGAACATCTGCTATCTGGATTTGGGTAAAGGAGAACCTGGAGAGGCTTGGGCGAGGAGCTGCGGGGGGGGGCGGAGCTGTTGGCCGAGGTAGGAGTAGCCAGGCGGAAGGCATGGCCAGCCGTTGAGAAATGCTTGTTGAAGTTTTCGATAATCATGGATTTATCGGTGGTGACCGTGTTCCCTAGCCTCAGTGCAGTGGGCAGCTGGAAGGAGGTGCTCTTGTTCTCCATGGACTTCACAGTGTCCCAGAACATTTTGGAGTTGGAGCTAACTGAGCAAGCGGGAGAGAAGGGCCTTGGTCAGGGAGAAGGGCCTTTTGGAGTTGGAGCTAACTGAGCAAGCGGGAGAGAAGGGCCTTGGTCAGGGAGGTGACCAAAAAAACATTGGTCACTCTTAAAGAGCTTCAGAGCTCCTCTGTGGGGATGGGAGAACCTTCCAGAAGGACAACTATCGCTGCAACGTTCCACCAATCACGACTTTATGGTGGAGTGGCCAGACAGAAGCCAATCCTCAGTAAAAGGCACATGACAGCCCGCCTAAAGGTTTGCCAAAACGCACCTGAAGGACTCAGATCATGAGAAACAAGATTATCTGGTCTGATGAAACCAAGATTGAATTCCTTGGCCTGAATGCCAAACGTCACGTCTGGAGGAAACCTGGCACCATCCCTACGGTGAAGCATGATCATCCTTTTGAACTGAGCTGCAGGACAGGAAGGAAACTGCTCAGGGATGTCACCACGAGGCCATTTGTGATTTTAGAACAGCTACAGAGTTCAATGGCTGTGATGGGAGAAAAGTGAGGATGGATCAACAAAATTGTAGTTACTCCACAATAATGACCTAAATGACAGTGAAAAGAAGAATAGAAATATACTGTTTTTTTTTCTCTCCAAACATGCATGCAACAAGGCAATAAAGTTGTACAGCAAGAACACACGGCAAAAGGAATACACTTTTTGGCCTAAATGCAAAGACTTGTATTTGGGGCAAATCCAACACAACACATCACTGAGTAACTGCCTTCTTATTGTCAAGCATGGTTCTGGCTGCATCATGGTATGGGTATGCTTGACATTGACAAAGACTGGGGAGTTTTTCAGGATAAAAAGAAACAGGATGGAGCTAAACACAGGCAAAATCCTAGAGGAAAACCTGCTTCAGTCCTTTTTACACCAGACACGGTGTGAGGAATTCACCTTTCAGCAGGACAATAACCCCCCCCAAAAAAAAGATCTTGACAGAGCTTAAAGAATTCTGATGATAAAAATGGACAAATATTGCACAATCCAGGTGTGCAAAGCTCTTAGAGACTAACCCAAGATGACTCACAACTATAAATGCTGCCAAAGATGTTTCTAACATGTGTTAACTGAGAAATGTTAGAAATCTTTTCCACTTTGACATTACAGAGTATTTTGTATAATAGTTCACCCTTAAAGAACCTTTAAGGGTTCTTTGGCAGAACCCATAGGAATACCCGTTTTTGTAAAAACAAACTATGTAGGGTCCATGCAGAACTCTTTCCACAGAGGGTTCTCCATAGAACCTAAGCGGTTCTACTTGGAACCAAAAAGGTTTTTACTTGGAAGCAAAAAGGGTTCTCCTATGGGAACAGTTGAAAAACCCTTTCAGAACCCTTTTCTTCTAAGATTGTAGGGTCATCTTGCTTAGATAGTTTCGGCAGTAAGAAGTCATACTCTTCAAGAACTGTTGAAATTACTGATGCTGACAGTATATTCCAGATGTTATTGTTATTGTCAGAGTATCTAAGTTCTCTGACTCGTAAATACAAATCAGTATGTAGAGTGAAGTATAGAGTGAAGTGAATGTCTCTCCTTCCTCCCTTCGCTATTTTTGTCTGTCTGCCTTTCCTTCCATTTCTCTCAAAAACAAACTATTCCTCACATTGTATTGTCTCTTTAAAATTGCATGGCCTTCCCCCCACTCTTTCCACAGTCTATTCCCTCAACTGTCATTCTGAGAGGTCTAAAAGCATGTCTTGTGAGCTGTTCAACATCAAAAATGTTTTGTGTGTTTGTCAGTGTGGCCCTCCAAATAACTCTGGAGCATGGGGGCCGTGAAGAGACTGGTGAGACAAGGGGGAGGGTGGGGGGTGTTAAGAGAGTGACTGACTCTCCTGTGTGCACAAACAGAAATACCCTCCCTTTTACCACCACTACCCCACCCTCTCCAATGCTCCCCATCCAAGTTGTGTAGCTTAACGAATACGTCTGAAGATCACCATCAATAATTCAGTCCACTTGGGTCGGAGCAGAAGGGGTGTGTGAGGGGGGGTCATACAAGTCCCCCCTGGTTAGGCTCATTTGAAGAGCAGGCCTGGCTAAATGAGAGACTGCGGCGATACAAGGGCTGTGGTCCGAGGGGGATTCGGACTGTCTCCATTACGAGAGCGGAGCGATTTGCGCTGAATTATGTCGAGCCACAGAGACCTGGACCTTTGGGGACAGAGATGTGTCTGATCCCTCAACAAAGAGATCCAAGATGCCTAGCGTTCTCGTCTTTTCAGAGCATTTAAAAGCTGACAAGCTCAAAAATGTCAAATTTCACTGGAATGGGGGACATAGAAGTGGGGGTAGTACTTTTGAACTACTTCAATTGTAGTAATTAAAATAAAACAACTAGATGGGGGAAAACATGGTCTTTGCTGTATTTTACAGAATTACATATAAAGCACTGAAAGCAAACGGTTTACTGTGCAATGTTCAATATAAGGTGGTTATCAAGCAAATATTTCATACGGCACCATTGGACACAAGTATGTCAAACATTTACTCTTGGATGATTGTCAAACCGGTACCACTCAACAAATCCTATTCCTCACAAATGCAATAAAATGGTGAGAACATCCATTGCTTTCTAGCAGAAGGAATAGAGAAACATGTGTAGAGTTATGCATTGAGAGACATGTTTCTAGGACACAGGCGCAAGCTGTCTGTTTGTGCGGCCTTGTGTTCTGCGGCGCTGTGTGTGTGAGTGTGTGTGATAAAACGCTGTGACAGCAGAAATGTTTGTGTGACAAGCACTCGGGACCGAGTCCATTAGCAGCCTCTTTTGAGTCTCCTTGGCGGGTTATCGGGCCGATGAGAAGCAGTCAAAACCTCACTGGCTTCCCCCTCAGAAACCAGCTATTTGTACCGGGTGGCAGAGGGAGGGGTGAGCAAGGACACAAAGGAAGAGGCAGAGGGAGAGAACAGTTATGGTTTCACTGTTGTTTTTGCAAATGTGATGTGACAAAGTGAAAAGGGGGGGCTGCTTGGAAGTGCGTGGCTCTTGAGAGTCTGTGTGTGTTTCATAGCGTGTCTGTGTGTAGCCTCTGTGTCAGCCAGTGTGTGTCTGCGTGTGAGTGTGATGAGAGAGAGGAATGCACCTTCCAGCTTGCCGTCGTCAGAGAAACAGACGCACGTCCATAATTAATGTCCAGTCTTAAGCTTACCGCTGACCCAGCGTGTCTCTCACCCAGCCTGTCAGTCTCACACACACGGACACACACACACACACACACACACACGCGCACGCACACGCACGCACACGCACATGCGCACGCACACGCACACGCACACGCACACGCACACACACACACACACACACACACACACACACACACACACACACACACACACACACACACACACACACACACACACACACACACACTGAGGGTGACATGGGTCATACGTATATATATATATATATATATATATATATATATATATATATATATATATATGCTTATATATATATTGAACAAACATATAAACACAATAAGCAACAATTTCAATGATTCTACTGAGCTACAGATCATATAAAGAAATCAGTCAATTGCAATAAATCCATTATGCCCTAATGGCCCAGACAATCAGAATGAGCTTTATTAAAGACATAAATACTTCTCAGTTTCATCAGCTGTCCGGGTGGCTGGTCTCTCAAACTATCTCGCAGATGTAGAAACTTAGATGTGGAGGTCCTGGGCTGGCGTGGTTACACATAGTCTACAGTTGAGAGGTCAGTTGGACGTATTGCCAAATTCTCTAAAACAACATTGGAGGCAGCTAATGATGGAGAATTGAACATTCAATTCTGTGGCAGCATCTTTGGTGGACATTCCTGCAGTCAGCATGCCAATTGCATGCTCCCTCAAAACTTCAGACATCTGTGGCATTGTGTTGTGCACCAAAACTGCACATTTTAGAGTGGCCTTTTATTGTCCCCAGCACAAGGTGCACCTGTGTAGTGATCATGCTATTTAATCAGCTTCTTGATATGACACAGCTGTCAGGTGGATGGATTATCTTGGCAAATGAGAAATACTCGCTAATAGAGATGTAATCAAATTTGTACACAGAATTTGATAGGAATAATATTTTTGCGCTTATGGAAAATGTATGGGATCTTTCATTACAGCTCATGAAGCATGGGACCAACCCTTGTTCAGTATATATATATATATATACACACAGTGCTTTCAGAAAGTACTCAGACCCTTGTACTTTTTCCACATTATGTTCCTTTACATCCTTATTCTAAAAGTGACTAAATAACACGTTTTCTTCAACAATCTACACACAATACCCAAGAACTACAAAGCGAAAACAGGTTCAGAAAACAGATGCATCCTGTTTTCATTGATCATCCTTGAGATGTTTCTACAACTTGGAACCACCAAGACTCTTCCTAGAGCTAGCCTCCTGGCCAAACTGCGCAATGGAAGAGAAGGGCCTCGGTCAGGGAGGTGACCAAGAACCCGATGGTCACTCTTACAGAGCTCTAGAGTTCCTCTGTGGAGATGGGAGAACCTTGATGAAAACCTGCTCTAGAGCGCCCAGGACTTCAGACTGGGGCGAAGGTTCACCTTCCAACAGGACAACAACCCTAAGCACACAGCCCAGACAATGCGGAGTGGTTTCGGGACAAGTCTCTGAATGTCCTTGAGTGTCCCAGCCAGAGCCCGGACTTGAACCCAATCTAACATCTCTGCAGAGACCTGAAAATAGCTGTGCAGCAACGCTCCCCATCCAACCTGACAGAGCTTGAGAGGATCTACAGAGAATAATGACATTCCCCAAATACAGAAGTACCAAGCTTGTAGTGTCATTCCCAAGAAGACTCAAGGCTGTAATCTCTGTGCTTCAATAAAGTATTGGGTAAAGGGTCTGAATACCTATGTAAATTTGTATTAATTTGAATTTTATTGAACTAGGCAAGCCAGTTAAGAACAAATTGTTATTTACAATGACGGCCTACCCCGGCCAAACCCTAACCCGGACGGCGCTGGGCCAATTGTGCGCCACCCTATGGGACTCCCAATCACGGCCGGTTGTGATACAGCCTGGAATCGAACCAGGGTCTGTAGTGTCATCTCTAGCACGGAGATGCAGTGCCTTAGAACACTGCGCCACTCGGGAGCCCAAAATGTGATATTTCATTTTTTTGACATTTGCCAAATTTTCAAAGAACATGTTTTTGCTTTGTCCTTATTGGGTGTTGTGTGTAGATTGATGAGGGGAAAAAACGATTTAATACATTTTAGAATTAGGTGGTAATGTAACAAAATTTTGAAAAAGTCAAGGGTTCTGAATCATTTCTGAAAGCACTATATATATACATATCTGTTACACTAAACGGATAGGACCAACTAAGTGCAGAGATGCAGCTGTTCATCAACCTCTCTGTGACCTGACATCAGTACACATCGTGACATACAGTAGGGTCTATCTCCACCAGAGACAGACAAGAGGCACACACCTTGTACCATATAATCTAAAGCATGGGTCAGTTACATTGTCCACATCCACTCTGATGCAACACACAGCTCACGAATACAGTTGAAGTCGGAAGTTTACATACACTTAGGTTGAAGTCATTAAAACTCGTTTTTCAAGCACTCCACAAATTTCTTGTCAACAAACTATAGTTTTGGCAAGTCGGTTAGGACATCTACTTCGTGCATGACACAAGTATTTTTTCCAACAATTGTTTACAGACATATTATTTCACTTATAATTCACTGTATCACAATTCCAGTGGGTCAGAAGTTTACATACACTAAGTTCACTGTGCCTTTAAACAACTTGGAAAATTCCAGAAAATTATGCAATGGCTTTAGAAGCTCCTGATAGGCTAATTCTCATCATTTGAGTCGATTGGAGGTGTACCTGTGGATGTATTTCAAGGCCTACCTTCAAACTCAGTGCATCTTTGCTTGACATCATGGGAAAATCCAAATAAATCACCCAGGACCTAAAAAAAAAAATGTAGACCTCCACAAGTCTGGTTCATTCTTTCATCATTTCCAAACACATGAAGGTACCACGTTCATCTGTACAAACAATAGTATGCAGCCATCATACCGCTCAGGAAGGAGATGCGTTCTTGTCTCCTAGAGATGAGCGTAATTTGGTGTGAAAAATGCAAATCTATCCCAGAACAACAGCAAAGGACCTTGTGGATATGCTGGAGGAAATGAGTACATAAGTATCTATATCCACAGTACTGCTCCAAAACCACCATAAAAAAGCCAGACTACGGTTTGCAACTGCACATGGGGACAAAGATCGTACTTTTTGGAGAAATGTCCTCGGGTCTGATGAAACAAAAATAAGACATTTTGGGCATAATGACCATTGTTATGTTTGGAGGAAAAAGGTGGAGGTTTGCAAGCCGAAGAATACCATCCCAATGTGAAGAAAGGGGGTGGCAGCATCATGTTGTGGGGGTGCGTTGCTACAGGAGGGACTGGTGCACTTCACAAAATAGATGGCATTATCTTAACTTGAATTAACTTGAATTGAATTATCTCAAGACATCAGTCAGGAAGTTAAAGCTTGGTCACAAATGGGTCTTCCAAATGGACAATGAAACCAAGTATATTTCCAAAGGTGTGGCAAAGGACAACAAATTCAAGGTATTGGAGTGGCCATCACAAAGCCCTGACCTCAATACTATTGAAAATTTGTGGGCAGATCTGAAATAGCGTGTGCGAGCAAAGAAACCTGACCCAGTTACACCAGCTCTGTCAGGAGGAATGGGACAAAATTTACCCAACTTATTGTGGGAAGCTTGTGGAAGGCTACCCTAAACGTTTGATCCAAGTTAAACAATTTAAAGGCAATGCTACCAAATACTAATTGAGTGTATGTAAACCTCCTGACCCACTGGGAATGTGATCAAATAATTGAAAGCTGAAATAAATAATTCTCTCTACTATTATTCTGACATCCCACATTCTTTAAATAAAGTGGTGATCCTATACTAGGCTTAAATGTCAGGAATTGTGAAAAACTGAGTTGAAATGTATTTGGCTGAGGTGTATGGAAACTTCCGACTTCAACTGTATTTGCAAACAAGTAATCAGAACCAAATTCAATATCTTTGAATGTTCCTTTCCAACAGTTCGTTTTTATCCATCACACTATGCCACGTAAAAGGAACATCAGCTAAAGGGAGATGAGGAGAGAAGAGAATATCCATAGAGGAAATTATCATGTGAGCAAGTTGTGCCGAAGGGGACAAAATGACTGAAGTTTCACTATGGAACTAAAGAGGGAGAGAGGGAAAGGTAGAAAGGGGGGTGGTGAGAGAAAGGTGGAAGATGGAAAGGAAAAAGGAAAAACACTCACATATATTTCCCCTCCTTTGTCCTTATCAGGGACCAGTCTGCCCGCTCTCTCTCCCTCTCGCTCCTTCTCTCTCCCTCTCCGTCTCTCTCTGCATCACTGGACTAATTGAGTATCTAAACAAACTAATTAATCACCGGCGTTCGCGGAAGACGGACAGGTCTGGAGAGGTGATGTTCATCAAACTCCCCCAATTTGGTTTTTTAATCCCTGCAGCAATTTATTTGCTGAATATGCACATTTCTCCCCCTGAAATCTCTTTGCCACGGCCAAGGTTAACCGTACACATGCTCATTCACTATTTATTATTTTGCATAGAGGATACTATTTTTTTTCTCCCCACCCTCTCTCTCTCTCTCTTCTTCTCTGCGATTCAGAGTATCCCAGTGCATTAATCAAAAATAATGAATAAAATGATCCTTCTGACAACGCTCACAGCCTCCCAGGTTTCAGGAGAATGGCAGACCAACTTTGTTAATCAACACTCTCTGATTAATTGTTACAAAGTGTCATCCATAAATGTCCCTTCATTTTAATAGTACTTTGCCCAACACTAACAATATCCCCTGTGAATTCCGATTTATTTAGGCCTTAGCGATTGGAGAGCGAAGGGTTGTAGGTTTCTGGGGGAGTACACAGGAGCACATATATGCATCCCAAAACACGTGCCGTTTGAGTGTAGGCTTTGGAAGAAGTAAGAACATTCCGTAACGCTTCAAATTAGGGATTTAATGTGAGCCTCCCCCCAACAGTAGTTTTGAGAGTGGGCCTAATGGCAGTGTGTAGCCAGCGCCTGGCTGTGTACCCTCTTCTGGACCCTGTCCCCACTTCAGCAGAGAAGGTGAGGCGTCGGAGTAAACCATTAAGGGTGACAGTTTCACTTTTCTCCTCCTAATTACTTGTTCCTGCCCATGTGGCATTTCTTAGAAAAATTTGTTGAATAATGACCGACATTAAAATGGAGGCTCTTAAGAATTTATATGCACTGCTTAATTTATCATGTACTTTCTTTATCTCCTCTCCAGATTTATATCCAAAGCGTCGCTGGCCCCCTCTGCCTTCTGACAGCGCCGTCATTTTCTTAAGGGCACAGCATGTATATCAGTGACAAATCCTCTCAGACACTACGGCGGTCCATCAACTTGTGTCTGTGTGTGGACCGTGTATGTTTTCTGTTTGTGATGCAAACGCCACACGAAGGCAGAGAGCTTGAGGAGTGTTTTACTTGCTCACTGTGCCCCCCGTACTCAGATTGGTAGCGGATGGATGTACCTCTTCCTGCCTTGCTGCTCTTCGCTATTCAACACCTATCATCATGTCTGTATGGATTCCTCATTAGAAGACAACAGCCGCAGCTCACTGGGAGCCTTTTGAACCAATATGTCCAAATGACAGTGTCCAAGAGTGCCGTGACAGCGTCATTTGTCATGGGAAACTCAGGTAATATATTCACACCGAAGCAATAGTGTCCAACACTCCAGCAATGAGTGCTTGTGCGTTGTTCTCCAAAGCACAGAAACCTTTCAAATAACCTTTGCGGTCTCTGCTGGTTTTGTTTGTAAGAGTGATTAACAGCAACAGCCTCTGGCAGAGAGAGTCTTTATGAGCTGGGTGACTCTTCTGCGTCTGACCATAACAGACACTTGATCCTGCATATCCATCACCGCATGCAGGATAAAACACGGCTCGCTTTCCCAGACACGCTGTCTGACGTTTGATGAATGCCAATAAGAACACAAGCATTCCCATGTGGGGAATCTGCCCTTCATGCGACTTAAGAAGAAGTATGGCTCTGTAATGGGTCCAGGACATCAAGCTGTGTTACAAATGTAGATATGTATGAAGATTTCACTCAGATATTAGCTGTGTGTGTGTGCATGTAAGTGTGTGTGTGTGTGTGTGTGTGTGTGTGTGTGTGTGTGTGTGTGTGTGTGTGTGTGTGTGTGTGTGTGTGTGTGTGTGTGTGTGTGTGTGTGTGTGTGTGTGTGTGTGTGTGTGTGTGTGTGTGTGTGTGTGTGTGTGTGTGTGTGTGTGTGTGTGTGTGTGTGTGTGTGTGTGTGTGTGTGTGTGTGTGTGTGTGTGTGTTTCACGGTGTGCCCTCTTTCTTTTCCTTATTAAAATATGCACACTTTTTAGTCTCACATTAGAATGATTTATGTAACATATCAGCGTGAGGGCTCTAAGAGCCACCTACAGCCTTCCCTTCGTTGCTGTTGTTTTTTTACTATTTCCTCTTGGTAATTTACTACACCTTCTCCAGAGCATACTTTCTTATGACTGCTTCTTTCAAGGGCATTTGTGTGGGTCTACCGCCATTGCGCCAATTTAATATCTACCATCACGTACAGAAATCACTGAGTTACAGTACCGCTGTCTCTGACCACCGTTGATAAAACACAGGAGACCAGGGCTGGTAAGGTATATGGTAATTAGTTCATTAGGCTGGCGCTGATGACCAACATCTGGTGGTACTGGGACACCTATAATACCATTAAACTATGCTGGTGGTATGTCAGTCATAAAAGCATGCATATAAAGTTAAAGAGACATCTGGTGGAAACACTGTCAGTTCCAATGTGGAAGACAGCTTCTGTGTCTAATCTATCTCTCTTCCTATCTATAAAGAGTAAACGTACCCCTCCACTAAAACCAAATATAGTCTAGTTATCGTACTGCCCCGTCCCCCTTTAGGTATGACAACAGTGAATACATTACCAGGGGTGCCAAGTTAAACACTCCGATCCCTGACCTAATGAAATTACAGGTTCCCCCTGTCGCGACTGTTTCTCATCTGGGCCCACCAGCATTTCTATGGTAATTATATGCAAATAATGGAACAGACGACAGACGCTTAACCCCAAAGTACGAGGACGGAACAGACTGAATCAGATTTGACTTGTCCCACACTCGTTAAGGGTGGATTTCAAATACCCGGTTTGGTGTTCTCCATGTTTGAATTGCGCGTTCTCTGTAGCCTCAGGCAGGTCGGCTCAAAAGTGATGGGTTGTCTTGGAACACCCTGTGCCACCGTCAGACGTTTTGCCACACCCTGCTCCTCTGTCCTCTCACTCTTCTCTGCTGTGCCTCTCATGGCCTTGGGTGGCAGTGCCATGATGACAATGTGACACATTAAAAGGAGTGATGGCATGGCACTGTGACACTAGGAGCCACTCAGCCCATCTGTTCTAGTCCTACCATACTGTCAATCTTCCGCTCTATTTTAGGGAGAATTTACAAGCCACAATGAAGCAGTTGCTCTAGCATCCACCACACAACCCATTCATGACACATGCACTGTTTCAATATGGAGCAAAAATGTGCTACTGGGTGTTTGGAGGTATTCCAAAAGAGGATATGTATTACAGGTGTTCTGACTGCTGCCGGGCTGCGACAACACACACACACATATCCACACACCCTCCCTCCCCTCCTTCCCTCCTTTGATACTATGTATCAATCAAGGACGACAGCTTTTAAATGTGAAGCTCTGACATGATAGGAGATACATGCCAGAGGGCTTTCCTTCATAACAACAAGCAGAGCCCCGTAACGGGGCCAATCTCTGCAGCTGTGGGGGACGACTGTGCAGAGAGGTTTGATGGCAGGCACTCCCCCCTCCCCGTCCCCACACCTCCATCTCTCTCTCTGATAACTATCACTGTCAGATGGAGACAGAGCCCAATGTATGACAATTTGTTCATTATCATAGTGAATAGATTTTCACAGGCTCTCCAACAAGACTCGCAGCTCGATGAATATCAAGCAGGCCTCTTTTTGTCCTAGGGGCCAAATTTGGGAAATAACATCCCTTCCTCTCTCTTGCTCTCTTCCCTCAAGTAAAAACGATGACACCTCAAGTAGCTATCAGTCAGTCTAGTGTGTGTGTCTGTGCGTGCATGCGTGCGTGTGTGCGTGCGTGTGTGTGCGTGCGTGTGTGTCTGTGTGTGCATGTGTGAGTGTGTAAGTGAGGCAGCAAGAGAGTTAGAGAGGCTGAGAGAGTGAAAGAGGTGAGAAAGTAAGTACAAGACAAAAGAGACAGACAGGCATGAACACAAGCAAGCAAATATTCTTTGATAATTCATTAGCCCATATTCACCGCTTTTTGGTTCAACAAAATGATGAGTGAGCGTCACGCCACACACACAGCAGTGGGGCGTAAGGGGGGGATGTTTCCGTCATGGCAGGGGAAGGGAAATGGGTCGGCTAGGAGCTGTCCATCTGAAGCGTGCTCAGTTGACCAGAGAGCTGTGTAATTAAAAGCCCTATTAGCCCTGTCGACTGAACTGAAGTTAACCCCAAACACAGTGGAGGGGCATGGCTCCCACATCAAGACCTGGCAACCAAACACCCTCCTCAGAGCAGCACATAGCCTCCTCACCTACGAAGCCCGGCCTATAGCTCTCTTCAAAAAAGAGAGGGTAAGCCAGGAATTAGAGACATGTTAGAAGGTGTAGGGCCAGATAATTGAGTAGGGGTAGAAAATAATGAGATAGTGTCAGACAGTCTGTTCATTACTCCTCCTGCTGTTTTTTCTCTCTCTGTCTCTTATTTATTCCGTATTATTTTGAAGGATCATATTCAATACAGCTCATGTGCTGGAGTCCAATGGTCCTTTTGAGCAGGTTTTTGGAGAAGATAATTTATTAAAATGACTTTTTACTCATTTTGTTTAATGTATGCACTTTAACAATTAATAACCCAAGCGCTGGAGATTTTCACTAAAGGCCATTAATTTGTATAAATCTGCCACCACTGACAGAGGAGATTTTTTAAACTGATCAGGAGAAAGTGAAATTATTCTCTCGCCTCAGGTTAAATATGACTTTCTTCAGGAATGCTGCTGGTCTCTACGCCTGCTTTCTGACCTTGTCATTGATCGTAGCGATCTGCCCCCATGTCTGCTGCTGCAGGGGGAAAACGTTATTTTCTGTTTGTTTCATTCCTTCACTTTTCCGGTGCTATCAGAAAGGCAAGCAGAGCAGATGTGAAGACTCAAGGCCTTTTAAATAGCTCTGCTTTGTATCCCTATCAACCTCCCTCTCTGGCTGGCCCGGCCGAGGAAGGCATATGTGGACAGTCTGTTGTTGCTAGGAGTTTAATTGCAGAATGTGTGCATGCGTGTGTGCATGTGTCTGAGTGTGTGTGTCTGACTGTGTGTGTGTGTGTGTGTGTGTGTGTGTGTGTGTGTGTGTGTGTGTGTGTGTGTGTGTGTGTGTGTGTGTGTGTTCTGATTATTATTTTTGTCCAAAGCTGCACATTAAGTGAACACACGTAACACTATCTAATGGCCTCCATGTCGGTCTATAGTCTAAGCTTTCTGCTTCTGTTTAAATAATTCATCCCAACAACACAACAGACCTTTTCTCTTGCCAGCGGCATGGACGTGGTGGCCAGATCATTGCCTGGTGGCCTTCCTTCGTGACCATGTCCACCTTTGAACATTTCTAAAATAACAATCCTAATTGGGTGTAACCGTGTTTACTTAAAACGTTTCTCTCTCGCCTAAAAAAGTGTTAGCCTCCCTCCGCGTCTCCATGCTGTCCCAATCTCGTTGTTTGTTAACAGACTTTCAATTATATAGGGTGGAGTTGGCTTAGAACTACGCGTAGGTCATCTCATAGACCAATTTCTGAATTACATCTATAATACACCAATGCAAGATTGACCCAGGAACCAACTCCTAATGTTGAAGATTGCTTATCAGAACCATCACGTACTTCTCAAAAAAAGTAAATACATGAACTCCTAGTATGGAAATGATGCACTGGGCTCAATTAATTCATTAATGCGTTGACTCCAAATGTATTCCTCAAATCGTCCTTTTTCTCTGGCCCATTCCTTCCTCCCCCTTTCCGGTGGTACTTTTAAGTTCAGAAACTGAGAGCATGTCTTCATTAGCTGCATTAACATTCACAGGCTGTAGTAAATTCTGACAGTGAAAAGGTCCCCGTAACCTTTAGTTGTGCAGAAATTTACTTCCCAAGAAAATTACAGCTGGCACTGTCTTAATTAATGCTGGCTTTCTATTCTGAAAACCCAGGGCTTGTCAGCTAAAAGAAAAAGGGAGGAAGAGGGAAATGAGGAAGAGTGGGAGAAAAGAGAAAAGAGAAACTTGAGACTAAATGGCTGGTTACAAGAAGGGGCCTTGAGATTGAAAATAGTGATAAATAAAGTAGCACGTCCAGATTTCACAATATTGCTCTGTTTGTTGCGGTGTGGGGGATTGTGTAAGTAGATTCGGATCTAGACCCCCCCTCTCTTTTTGTCTTCCAAAGTGGTATAAAAATGGGAGCTTTTGTGAAAACTAATACATATTTTATCCCTGGCTATCTCCTGGGTGCACGTTGTTTGCCTGGGCTCGGTGAGGGAACACAGAATCCATCCTCACACGGACTACTGCTGTCACACTGATCAGGTCACAAACAAATGAGGATAATACCGACTCCTTGCACCCCGACACAGCACAGGGAAGGGAAGGAAGGAGGCAGGGCGGACCTGCTCAGGATGACTGAAGGGGGCCCACATGAGGTCTGCTTAAAGAGGATTTTATATGCTGAGATGCTGTTTCCATGGCTGGCTGAGACCCTTAGGGCTTGATCATTAAACGTCACCAGAGGGAGAATTTCTCTCCGGTCTTTTGTTTTTCCTCAGACACTAATTAGGGTTGTGACTCACAGCAGCGTTGATAGACAAATGTCAGAAGGCTCTCATCTCGGTTCATAATTGCCGAAATGAAAGCCGGGGGGAGACTGAGAGCGGTAGACAGCTCAGCTCACACAAATGGGTCTCCATCTGAAATCTAAAATAAAAATAAAATGGGTGTGAGGATCTTTGTGTCTTTCTCTCTACTGAACAACATTACAGGTGGGCCTGTGAGTGTAATCACTTGCATAAATGCACCAGAATAACGAGACAAGAAAGTATGAACAAAACACGAACTCCTACCCAGATAACTTCATGTTTATCTGAAAGTGGTTATTGTACTGAGAATGTGTGCCAAGCAAACAGCCATGGGTTCATCTTGGTAATTATTTTTTAACACTAGAGATTTTGGCAAACCAACGACAGGTAGTTAGGGCTTTATATTTGAACAAACGGTCAACTGCCTACAGACCGAGCTGCGTGGTTGTTTTGCATTGTGTGACACCTTCATTAAAATGAACTCTGACCATTACGCCACACATTTCCACATCGCCTAATTACAAAGCCCCGGCACCATTATTCAGCCTTCTAAAATGACGAGCGTGCAGCATGTCACAGACGGTTTTAAATAACCTCACAAGTTGTACAATCATATAACTTTATCTCATTTACAAAGACCTCTCTCCCCTCATCGTTTTGGTGACTTTAAGCGACTTGCACACATTACTATTACTTCAGCGGCACAATAAGGTATACCAATTATATCAACGAATCAAAACTATTAGGAGATAGAGGGTATCTAAATTTCTCATGACAAGCCTGGAGTCAGCTTATTAAAATGGTTCTCTAATGAGCGTCTCCCTGCCAGTGTGTCTCTGCCTCTTCTCTCCTCTGGCACCATTCACTAACCTCAGAACCTTTGACAGCACTGTGGCGGCAGGCTTTCATAAAGAACTCAATGTCACTCGTTCAGTGGCGCAGTTGCCACAGCCTCTCTACGTTGTCAACGTGTCTCAGAGATCCACATAACAGCACATAGGTCATTTATGTGTGAAAGACAAAAGAAAACATACATCCCAGATCAGATGTACATCTGTATGAGCACTCATTAACATTTCTACTGTAAACTGGGATTCTTTTGTTAAGGGCTTTGTAATGAGTGCCAATACAAATAGATTTCATATGATTGAATAAATAATAACATTTTACTGAGCTCTGGTTTAAAGTCACTCAGCCTATTGACAAAAGAGAACCAATTATAACAATTATGCCTTTCAATTCTATCTGTTGTTTCCCTTTTTTAAATTCAGACTAGTGCTATTTGGAATAGTTCATACACCCCTTTCCCTGCTTCTGTCCCCAGGATCGTGGTGTGTGAGCCTCTATGTTCCCCCTGTGATGATAAACGGCTGCTGATTCCATGATTCCAATTTGTAATTTTCTGAGTGCAGAGGTAGGACTGGGACAATTGATCAAATTGAGCAGCAACTTGAGCACCCCTCTTTCTCTCCCTCCCTCTTTCTTCTTCCCTGCCCAAATACCCTCTTTAAATATTTAACTAGATTTATGAATGGTCACCGTCTCCCATCTATTTATACCTCTTATATTGACAGGAAATACATTCATGGGCAGTCAGGAAGAGGAATTACATTTGGGTTTCCTGGAGTGCAACTTCAGGTTTGATGAAGTGCAGATGGTGTACTGTAGATGGCTGCCAATCAGAACAGGAGTGAAGTTCAGACACTTTTCTCTTCATTTACTAATTAAATTAACCTACTCTAGGTGATGATGTAATGTAGTTAATTAATTTAAGGTAATAGCTAGATACATTATTTCAAATAATTGTGACCAAAATATAACATTTGTCTTACGTAACATCTGCTAGGATGCAAATAAACCATAGTGCCATTTGGGAATAAACGATTGTAGCACTTTTTTCCCCTTCAGTTATGATGTCTTGATTTGTATAGGCACGGTTAGAATGATGTATTCATACATGTGAGTGAGGAGTCATTTGTTGAGCATGCATCTCCCTCTCAGAAAGCAGTGAGGTCAGCAGAATGCACTGCCCCTGGGGGTCAGATCTGACACAGTCTCAGCGTTCATCAGCAGCAAACACTAGACTTAGCACCAGCCAGAGACACCACAGAGTTGCCACCGTTCTAGCCTCGGCTCTCTCAGGGGATGAGGCCCTTCGATCTGATTATTTGGGAAGGACAAAGTGCTTTTGTTGATGAAGAGCCACACTGAAATCTGGGAGTTGAGAAATCAATGGGTTCCACGGGGCCCTGGAGCATTGATCACGGTGCACATTGACAATCCATGCCTTGGTTAGCTATGCAAGTGAATGACGCGAAATGAGCCACTTGTGAAAGTTTTTATGCCACCTTGTTGTTTCTCTCGTCCTGTATGATTTGTATTGACAGGCCTGGCTCAGGCATGATTAATAATCTCCCGCTCTAAAGTTTGAGCTCCTGGCTGTGTGTCTGCTAGAGAGAAAAAAGACAAACAACGTTTTCTGCCTGAGCCCCTGAGTTTGAGACGTGCCTTGCGAACATCTCCGTTTTTTAATTCCCTGTTTGGATCCTGTGTGAGTTTGAAAGAAAATAAGGTATTTCTGATAGTTTGCTGCAGAATCAATCCCTGGGCTCAGAGACACTCAAATCACTCAAATGAGGGCCTCTCATTATAGGGGGACGTTGTTTGTCCAGGAAGCCTTTTCCTCGCACCTTGTTAGAGATGTCCAGTCCCCGTAATTGGAGCCGTCTGTGTGAGTGGAGCCGGCATTGACAGACGCCTTCGACTGAGAGCCGCTTAAATGACAAATGTTCCCCTCGTTTTAAAGCTGACCGTTTAAAGGCATGACATCTCGTTATTATCCCGGAGACGGGTTTGAAGGCTTTGGCGATCACACTGTTAAAATTATATCTACCTTCCTCGAGCAGTCGGTGAGAATTCATTCTATTAGGGGATGTTGGTGATGGGTAGTGTAGTACACAGCTGGTTTCTATTTTAATTGAGAACATCTTCACCCATGTTAACATGAAAAACAAAAACTTCTAACATTTTACAGGCACACTTATGGAATGTCCTCTGTAATTAATTGTCAAACAATGATAGCAGGCTGACCTACATCACTCTAAATTGGATGCAAATATTTGACTTTGTCAAATTGAATTGACAGCTATGCATCATGATTGATGAAATCTTTGTAAATTCCTTTTCAGGTAGAAAAAACATCTGCTGAAAGACTCATCAGTCCAACAACAACATTCCAAACGCAGGTGACTGCTTTCCGGATTCCTCAGGTTGTTATTGTTTTCTGAAACGAGTCGTGGTTTTGATGAACATAGCTGACAGGTTTGTTTCGATCTGACGTAATTGAATATGGTCTCGCAACACATGAGTCATGACATCTGCATTGCATTTTCAACTTGTTTCCTATACAGGCAGAGTACGTGCATGCGTACGTGGGCGCGTGTTTGTTCATGCTGGTGTGAGGTCAACAACTATAGTGACTGGAGGTCAGACACAACATAGGATCTTCGGTAGGAGAGTTATATATGTACCAGGGCAGCGCTGGCCAGGACACTGATACCAAAGGGGTGACTTTAATTCACTGATGCGTGGCGTAGGATGGGTGAGCAGGCACTAAAACCCAGACATTTCCATGGGGTGGATTTATTGGGAGTGAACCTGCTCATTTCCTGCCATCATTAGCTGATTAGGTGGCTGATGGCGGAGTAGAACCTTTCAGCTTGAGTGATCATGAGGAGTCAGCCAGCTCACAGTCAAAATAACTTGTTGTTTTTCCCTCAATGGGAAAATGTGACTACGTAGTTAGTAATGTGTACAAAGTGACTATCATATGGGCGTTTGCAAACTGTTCAATGTTTATTTGCAAATGGCTATATTTGGATGAAAATAGCAATGTGTAAAATCTCCTCAAAATTCCAGAACAATTCCGAACATCACAGACTCTAGTTTAACAAACCTAATGCTGTCACGCCCTGGCCATAGAGAGGTTTTTATTCTCTATTTTGGTTAGGCCAGGGTGTGACGAGGGTTGGCCTTCTATTTTATTTTTTCTATGTTTTTGTATTTCTTTGTTTTGGCCGGGTATGGTTCTCAATCAGGGACAGCTGTCTATTGTTGTCTCTGATTGGGAACCATACTTAGGTATTTTTTCCCCACAGGGGTTTTTGTGGGTAGTTGTTTTCTGTTTTGTGTCTTTCTGCACCAGACAGAAATGTTTAGCTTTTTGTTGTTGTTAATCAGTGTTCAGTTCAAATAATAAAGATGAACACGTACCACGCTGCACCTTGGTCCTCCACTCCTTCCAACAGCCGTTACAAATGCAATGGTACATCTAAGTGCTGGTGGTAGATCTACAGGTTCAGGACTGTGTCAGTAATATTTGTTCTATTTTCACAACCACAGCTGGACAAAAATAACGTCCAAATAAATAAAACATGTTGACTGTTTTGTTGCTCATGATATTTTAATCAAACATTTGGGGTGAACGTAAGGCTGTGCCTTCGCTGGCAAAATCAATGGCATAATCAATTGTGTTTCAGCTAAGACTAGCTTTTAGTCCGTCTTAAGTATCCCTATTGCTCTCGCTGAAATTGGCATGTAAGGACACACTTCAAATATTTCCACCCTCCCACCAGAGCAAGCCAACTGATGCTCGACAGGTACAAATGTGAACCTGGCGTGAGGTCTGGAAAAGGCCATTGCACTAGTGTTTACATGACAACATTAAACTAAAGTTTGACACTTACTCCCAGCCTAAAATAGAGCCCTTTAAGTGACATGATTTGGTTTTGCTGCTGCCTGTTGCTTTGTGGTCTTGCTCTGTGATGTGGTCCACTTTGCTGTTGAGTTGTACTTTAAGAACTGCACACTCATGTTTTAAGTGATGAGCTGTCTTCCCACAGGCCATCTATCTTGTTTCCCTCCTGGAAGGTTCTTCCTGTGCACAGACTGATTTAACACCAGCTGGGTCAAAACTCACTGTTTCCTGTGAGAGGTGGAAGTGGAAAGGGCACACAGGAACACAGTAGGTATGCAACAGGGTGGTGTGTGTGTGTGTGTGTGTGTGTGTGTGTGTGTGTGTGTGTGTGTGTGTGTGTGTGTGTGTGTGTGTGTGTGTGTGTGTGTGTGTGTGTGTGTGTGTGTGTGTGTGTGTGTGTGTGTGTGTGTGTGTGTGTGTGTGTGTGTGTGTGTGTGTGTTTCCAGAGAGGGATGGTCTATGTGGATGTGTGTGTGAAGGACTGTGTCTTGCAGTAAGTGTCTGAGGCAAATCAATTAGGAATGTTGTATTTCAGATGCAGTTGGATTCCACAATGATCTATTGTTAAAAATGTTTACTATTTTCGTCTCATCAGACTTTTCCACAAAGGAAGAAACGTGGGTACTTTTATTGTTATAACCATGTGGTGTAAGGTCTAGGACCTCACATCTGTACATTCATTTTTATGATTTAGCCATATTATATGAATAAATCCCACGTTTCTCTCCACAACACTGACCCAACACAATATGATATATCCATGTGGATAGCCAAAGCTGCGTACATAAATTTGGCATTCTGTGTGTTTCATTTCATCCTGATTCAAATGCAATAAAATAATATGATTCTTTAATACAGAGAACCTGCAAAATCCTCCATGTTGAATCCCTTTCCCTCCCCCTTCTCCTACATCTTCAGCAGACCAGAGGTAATTCCGGCGAACGCTCCTTGTTGTTGCTATTATCTGCTTTATTGAACACAGCATCCTGTTACCATGGCCATTTACATAAACAGAGAAGAGTACATATTAAAGAAGCAGCAAATGACTCATGACTGGTGGGCTATGTGGCCCCTGGGCTCCCCCCCCATCCTCACCTTCCACCTCCTACCTCTTCCTCCCCCTCCACGCTCACTCCACCCCCCTAAGAAAGGGTGCTATCCCCTTCCTCTCTACCTCTGCAATGCAAACTCTTACATTAAATTGTGATAGATGAACAACGGAGACCATTCATACAAATCAATGACTTTAGTGTATGTGTCATTAGCCTGAGAGACGCAGGCAGCGGTCAGTGCTATAAATCAAGCGATGATCGGCCTGTCTGCGATCCTGCGTGCAGCTGCGCAACTGCACGCATTACAGAGGAGCAGTGGAAAGACGAGACAAGATTGGAGAATGGTTAATATGTCTAAAAGGAGATACTTACCAGCTACAACCTTTTAGGCAGAACCAGGGTCAGACAGTGAGTTGGCTGGCCCATACAGTATATGAATCAAACATACACCAGGCCACCTAGCCACACTAGAAGCTCAACGCCAACACCATCATCAGAAAGCCAGCCATCTAGAAACCCTAAGAGACAAAAGACAACATGAGAGTCCTGAATGTCCGCCTCTCCTCCTCCTACACCACGATGGGGGAAATAATTCACTAGAGAATATTTGATTTAATAGTGGTCTAATATAGGTGAAATGGTGGAGAAAAAGGTTGCAGATAGAATGTCAACAACATAGAGAATACCTTATCCAATTGCCCTAAAATGGTATCATAATTGACATGCATCCAATAATTTAGGATTCGAGAAATTGAGAACGATTCGGCCTGTGAGGGTCAATTTCTGAAGTGTGTGTGCCTATGAATAAAAATATAGTAAATATAATGTGTGTGTGGATCATAGTCAAAATAAAAGCATACAGAACAAAAAATGTAATTTTTCATTTATAAATGAATGGAGAGAAAAATAGGGTGAGAAAAATAAATATTTCAGAGAGCTTCATTTGTCTACCATTTTGACAAACAGTTTTGGAACATCTACATACAGTAGTTAATGTGGGGGCATTCTGCCAGAATTGGCAGAATTGTGATTTCAACAAAGGTTTACATTGAACTACAGCCAGACAGTTGTTTTTTTTTACAGAGAACAAGAATAATAAAACTATTTAATTTCAAATGGCCCAACTGAGTTTGTCAACGGATTAATATAATCAAAGTATTTTGTGGACATTTTCATAATTGTCTAGAAAAGTTGCTTGAAGTCTGCCCCTAAAAAAACACGAACCATTTAGAAGACAGACCATGTGGCATCAATATGAGTCAGAAACATTTATTCTACTGTCCAGATTGACCTCATCGTGTAAATAGGTGTTTTTTGGTCATAAATTCAGTCTCGTTCATAACAGGGTTTTGTGAGTCTTGTGGTTGTGCATCACAACGTAAATGAAGATTGGGTTTGGTTCAATCCTGCCCACATGCACACAGCTGGCAGCACACACGTAAGCATCAATTGTAGAAATGTATATGCAAATATTGAAAGCATTTAATGAGAAAACTAAAATAACATGACAATATTGTCTCATCTACATTGTGTAATTTATTGACGGTCCTTTAACCAGCCGGGTAGATAGGCTATCCAAAGTCAAACCAACTTTGCCATGGTCACACACCAGCCTGGCTGAAGCTAATTAACCAAATAATTTGGCTTTCCCACCTGCGGACACATACAAGAGACACCCACTTTAACCCCCCCCGAAACCAACTCACGTTTGAATTCAGTCATTGGCTGCTAGCATTACTTAATGAACCAAATCTACAACGAGGCCAAGTCTTGAAGTGCAGTCGCCTTTTAAGGTAAGTATTCAAAATGATTGGGACAACAGGGTCAGCTGAGAATCTGAGCAGACTCAAGGTTAACTCGTAGACTCTTTGACCTGGCAACCCATGACCTGGCAACCCTAGCTCTCGCACTGCATCACTACAGAAACCCGTTCTACAACAGTACCACACTTACTGCAAGAGGCAGTGCAGCAGGATATTCACCTTGGGGAATAATGCAGTCCAAACACACTCGTGAAAAACCTGCAGAATCCGGCGAAATGTGCAATGAATTATAGTCATGTGCATTTTTCCCTTGGTCATATAGCAAGTGAACAATTATTAGCAAATTATACCATACTATTATTTACATTATTACATACAGTACTGACCTCACACATTTCACCCCAAATCAATAGCAAGTATCAAACAAAATGATAAAGCCCCGGTATAACAGGTCAAGTTAAGTTGGATTTCGTACTACTGTTTAGAAGTAAAAGGCACATTTTTGCATTTCAAACAACTCTTTTTGCATTTCCTTAAATGTAAATGTATAAACAATATATTGTTTACTTCAGTCCAATTGTATAAAAACAAGCTGTGCACAATAACTAGCCAAGGACATCCCAGGGGATAGTCTCTGCATTTGATCTAAAGAAATTAAAAATAATTATCTATTTATAGACAATGAAATACAAATGTTTCATCCCAGTTTGTTTTACAATTCTCCATACAATACAATTAACAAAAACAAGTCTAAGATGTTGTCTTTTGTTTGAAATGAAGAGAAAAATCATGAATTTTGATATCTGGCCATAATGTGATCTCTGTAGACTAACAAAGGGATGTTGATGAGTGTCTAAATTTAATCTGGAAACATCAGGGCACGTTAAAAACCATAACCTCTTTCAACGTACCAATACCTTGTTTCATGTTTATACAGTGTTCCTGATCGGTACCGTAGTCTCTTCTGAGCTCCAGCCACACTGTGCAACCTGCTCTCTCCTCTGAGTGGGATCTGAGGCCTACAGCCTAGTGCTCTCATGATGTATGGCCATTGACACCATTAGACAAAGGTATTATTAGCAGATTAGGCTGAGCAGGGACAGGGCCGATCTCCTAAAGAGCTCCAGCATTGAAATAACCCAGAGGCACCGTGAACCTTCCAATTACAGCACGCTCAGCCCTGCACACCCAGTATGTCACGGATGAAAGCCAATAAATATTTTGAAATTATCTGCATTATACTGTAAAATACAGGGGTCCACTGGGGCCATGGCTGCCCCCTGCGCTCTTGGCTAGGGCTCTTGGCTGGGGCTCTTGGCTGGGGCTCTGGGGACTGGGAGCTCTGGGAGGGTTGAAGAGAAAACCACAGAAAGACCCTGAAAAGACTGAAGAAAAGCAGGGGGCAGCAACATAGAGGCAGCAACACAGCAATACAGAGACCATATGATTTTGAGAAAGAGTACTAGGGAAAGAGAAAGGAGAGACCAAGAGAGAGGGAGCGAGAGAAATAGAGAGAGAGAGAGAGAGAGAGAGAAATGCAGAGAGAAGAGAGAGACTAGCGTAGACTGGGGGATTGTCTGTTTTATGAAGCTCCTCTGACTACCTGCCTGATTCTCCCTTCTCTTGTTTTGCTTTTATCCTTTTAGTCTTGAAGGAGCCTAATTAGCCACTGCAGAGGGCCTCTCTCTCCTTGCCCTTAAATCAGTAATTGGTTTCAGTGCTGAGACTGTCAGGAAATTAACACATCATACCGTGACAGCTGTTCATTTTTTCCCTCTTATTTGTCATGTGAATCGCCACTGATTTGCCAGAGAGCATAACAAATGAGTGGTCTGTAATCGTTGGCCACTCACTGGTAAGTAACTGTCTTCCTCTCCCATAAAGTGTGTGTGTGTGTGTGTGTGTGTGTGTGTGTGTGTGTGTGTGTGTGTGTGTGTGTGTGTGTGTGTGTGTGTGTGTGTGTGTGTGTGTGTGTGTGTGTGTGTGTGTGTGTGTGTGTGTGTGTGTGTGTGTGTGTGTGTGTGTGTGTGTGTGTGTGCGTGTGTGTGCGTGTGTGTGCGTGTGTGTGTGTGTGTGTGTGTCTATTTGCACTGAAACAATGTGCACATACTGGCTTTAGTTCTAGTTGAGTTCCTGTTCACAAACCCATTAAAGACTAGGCCTACATCACAAAGACATATATGCATTCTTGTATCTCTTCATTCAGCTCATTCTGAGTCAATCCTGTTGATAGATTAGAGCAGTATTGATTGGAGGATTAGCCTGACCACTAAGTCAGTGATAACATGGTCATTAAAACATATGATAGCAATCAGATTAGGCTTGGGGTCAGCTCAAGGTTACAGACCATGTTCCCTGAAAAGTGACTCAAGTATACTGCTAGTCTAGTTAGCAACCAGCTTGCAGGTTGGATTTCAAGTGTATTGATTAGTTCAGCAAATGAGCTATTACCAACTACAGTGAGTTGTTAAGCGTTTGTCTTCAGTTTCTCGCCATGCTGAAGTCGCGGGGGGAGAGAGAAAGGTGTGTCTCAGACATCTATAAATCCCTCAAAAACTACACCCGGATAAAGGCCCAATTAACCTTTTCAGAGTCTCCCCCGTCAGCGGAATTTCCTGCACTTTTATGAAATGAACTTCCCTTGTCTTTTCTCCCAACTGAATGTGCTACATACAGTGCCCTCAGAAAGTATTCATACCATTTGACTTTTTCCACATTGTGTTGTGTTACAGCCTGAATTTGTGCGCAAAATGGATTACATTGAGATTTTTTTGTGACTGGCCTACACACAATACCAGATCATGTCAAAGTGGAATTATGTTTTTGTGTTCTTTTTTTAAAACAAAGGAATTTAAAAGGAAAAGCTGAAATGTCTCGAGTAAATAAGTATTCAACCCCTGTGTTATGGCAAGCCTAAATAAGTTCAGGAGTAAAAATGTGCTTAACAAGTCACATAATACGTTGCATGGTTATAACATTATTTTTTTATGACTACGACCCACACATACAACTTTCTGCAGTGAACAGATTCAACACAGATTCAACCACAAAGACCAGGGAGGTCTTCCAATGCCTCGCAAAGAAGGGCACCTATTGGTAGATGGGGGGGAAAAAAGCAGACATTGAATATCCCTTTGAGCATGGTGAAGTTATTAAATACACTTTGAATGGTGTATCAATACACTCAGTCACTACAAAGATAAAGCCGTCTTTCCTAACTCAGTTGCCAAAGAGGAAGGAAACCGCTCAGAGATTTCACCACGAGTACAATGGTGACTTTAAAACAATTACAGAGTTGAATTGCTGTGATAGGAGAAACCTGAGGATCGATCAATGATGTTACTAACCTAATTGACAGAGTGAGAAGAAGGAAACTTGTACAGAATACAAATATTAAAAAACATGCATCCTGTTTGCAACAAGGCACTAAAGTGATACAGCAAAAAATGTGGCAAAGCAATACACTTATTTTCTTGAGTACAAAGTGTTATGTTCGTGGCAAATCCATTACAGCACATTACTGCGTACCGCCTATTTTCAAGCACAGTGGTGGCTGCATCATTTTATGGGTATGCTTGTGTAACAGTATACTTTTTAAACCGTCCCCTCGCCCATACCCGGGCGCGAACCAGGGACCTTCTGCACACAACGACAACAGTCACCCTCGAAGCATCGTTACCCATCGCTCCACAACAGCCGCGGCCCTTGCAGAGCAAGGGGAATTACTACTTCAAGGTCTCAGAGCAAGTGACGTAACTGATTGAAACGCTATTTAGCGCACACCGCTAACTAAGCTAGCCGTTTCACATCCGTTACACTTGTAATCATTAAGGACTGAGGAGTTCTTCAGGATAAAAAATAAATTACATTGAGCTTAACACAGGCAAAATCCTAGTGGAAAACCTGGTTCAGTCTGCTTTCCTCTGGGAGATGAATTCACCTTTCAACAGGACAATAGTCTAAAACACAGTGGCTGAGTTACAGTTTTGACTTAAATGTGCTTGAAAATCCATGGCATGACTTGAAAATGGTTGTTTAGCAATGATCAACAACAACATTTGACAGAGCTTGAATATTGTTTTATTAATAATGGGCAAGTATTGTACAATCCAGGTATGAGAGAGTTACCCAGAAATACTAACAGCTGTAATTGCTGCCAAAAGTAATTCTAACATGTATTGATTTAGGGGAGTGAATACTTATGTAAATGAGATACTTCTGTATTTAATTTTCAAAAAATGTGCTAACATTTCTAAAGACATGTTTTCATTATGGGGTATTGTGTGTAGATTAGAGCTATTTAAAAAATATCAATTTTGAATTCAGGCTGCAAGACAACAAAATGTGGAATAAGTCAAGGGGTGTGAATACTTTCTGAAGACACTGTATCACTGCGAGACGCCCTGACCCTTCACACAACTTTGACTCTTGCAAACATATAAAAACAGATTTTATTCCACTGATGTGATTTTCAACTATTTCTCTCTTCTATTCATCCTCTTTTGTCTTAGTGACCGTATATATAATGGGGGGGAGTGAAGGACACTAGGCACCATTAGGTTCAGTGGGTTAGGATCCTAGTAGAAAGGCCAGAAGGTCAGGGGCGTCTGCACATGGGTACTTTTGGAGGTATCCTGAGGGTTGGGGATGATTCAGCACCCAGCGGTCATGCAGCACCCAGGGGTCATGCAGCACTCAGGCTCTCTGGCACTGGGAGACCTGGCCCCATCGCAGCTCCGACAAGGAGAGTCCATCACATGGTTTGTCCGTGTGAAAGGTGCTGGGGTCTCATTGTGTCGATGCCTCTTCTTCAATGACTTGTACTCTCATAGACCACCTCTCTACTTCCTGCCATTCACTGCTGCATCCTCACTTCTACAGGTGTGAACCAAAATATTCTATTCTATATACGAGATGTTATATTTAGAGCATAAATGTACAAACACTGTAATTAAAGATATTTTCAGTCTACAAGTTGAACATTTATTTATTGAGTTACAAACAATATTTTGCGTATTTACATTCTAATTGAAGGCCTTCAGAACAGAACATTGTGTTTCTACTGTCCCTGATGAGTGACAACAGACAGGAGCCAAGGCCGTAAAGTGTAACATGTCCAATAAAGTCACAAAATAAAAGGAAAGATAGTGTCCAGAGGAGCCGACGTCAACTCACATGAATCAAGTAGTTGAGCGTCTAAACCCTGTGGATGCAAGGACAAACAAACGAAAAAAAGCAAAGAAAAAGCTGTCATTCAGAAAATATATCCACCTGTATAAAATGTTCACTTAGGTCCTGGGTGTCTTTCAGTGTGTGTATAGTACACTCACTCCATCTGAACACTGTCAGTGAATAGAAAGGGTTTATTTGGACCTTTCTTATGTGTGTAGACATGTGTAGACGTGCATGTGTGCATGCTGATGTTTGTGTGTGTGTGTGTGTGTGTGTGTGTGTGTGTGTGTGTGTGTGTGTGTGTGTGTGTGTGTGTGTGTGTGTGTGTGTGTGTGTGTGTGTGTGTGTGTGTGTGTGTGTGTGTGTGTGTGTGTGTGTGTGTGTGTGTGTGTGTGTGTGTATGTGTGCGTGTGGGTGTGTATGTGTGCGTGTGCGTGTGTGTGCGTGTGCGTGTGTGTGTGTGTGTGTGTGTGCGTGTGTGACTGACAACCCGAGGGTACAAATACAGTTATACTAAAAAGAGGGGAGAGACACCGTGTGATATTTCTTGATTTTGACAAGCGCCCTGCCAAGGTGAAATTGTGTCTGATGCGCATCTGAGGCGCGCCTCTCCCGTTGCCTCGTACATGAAGTTAGTGTTGTTTTCTACCTCATCTCTTTTCAAATGTGGCGGAAGGCTGAGGAGAGGTGGCTCTTGCGCCTCCGTGTTTTGCGAAATTGGACTGCCTCTCCCCATTATTGTAAACATCATCCCACCGACAAGCCTGCCGGTCGCTGTGGCATTGGACGGGGCTGTCTTGGATATATCTGCTAAAACACATCCATTAGGTGCAAACTATTTTTGATTTACATGTTCAGACTTTTTAAAAGTGTCACATCCACTGCCATTGTTGGAATCAGCTTGGCTTTGTCGTGGAGAGAACAGTGGCTGTTTTTTTTCTCTCTCTCTCTTCCTCCAGAAAGGAAGGTTTGTCTATTTCACCACTGGCCACAGAGCACCAGGCAACCTCTGTGGCTCGGTAAACAACACTCCTCCAATCGCTCGCTGCAATGTCTACCTCATTACGCTATATGCAGAACTTAATGACCTTTAACGTCAGTGCAGTCTGACTTCATCTGTCACACAATGCAATTAATTTGATCCAAACCATGGATTGTGGCAGACCATTTAAAGTTTTTAAAGTCATTTATATGGAGGAAGAAAAAGCATGTGACACAAATACAGTATCATATAAAAATAAAAATAAATGAAAAACCTCATTATGGGAGAGGGAAAAAAGTGAGAGGTCTAATACTTGTCTTTGTAATTAACAGGAGTTGATACAGCTTTTAAAACAAGGAAAGTGATTCCATATTCTTAACTTTCTCTCTCTCTCTCAAGGGCTAGGATATAATGTAAGGTTTAAAGGTTATTAAAAGGTTTGTCGAGATATTTCCCATGTATAAAACAAACATATGTTGTTTTAACAGAACATAATAATATTGAAGGTCAAGAGTGTATATCAATGCAATATGTATATGAAAGGCTATAATTGAACTCATTATTTATATTTCATGTTGTCAGACATGAATTAATTGTCACATATCGTGACTAACTAGTGAACTACAGTAAATGAAAGTCTGAAAGACCATGACAACGGGTTTTGTGAAATATCTTTATTTTATATACAAAGATTTTCTAAGACTTGTGAGCTTTTAAGATTCAAAGATTTCTGCACTAGATTTTTACACACTTTACATTACACAAATATGCTTTTTTTTATTGAACAATTGTACATAAGAAGCTCCCATCCTCCATAGCCTCACTTATCCCAGTGCCTGTGGATGAGCTGGAAGGTGCTAGGTCATCTTCACTTGCAAAGATTTTATGAATCAGAGCAATTTCATAAAAGTCCCATTGTATGTGGATTTACTGATGTTCTGGCTTATGCAACAAATATATCTCATAGGTGTGAATGTCGCCAGTGGCTAGACTCATAAAGAATGGAGCTATAATATGGATTGTGTATGGAGGGTATCTGCACCGAATGACAATATGGGTTATTTTATGTCTGTCTCTTATGGCATTGACTATATAAAGATACTCGTTAATGGATTATGTACTTACTGTATTAGATATATATTTTAATAGACATTTTGGGCTGAATTCTGCAATTCTGCAGAAATACCTTCTTCTGAAAGACAAAACATTGCATATAGTTTAGTCATATTAATATCTGAGGATATACATTTGTTATATATATATATATATGTTTTATTGAACCTTTATTTAATTAGGCAAGAGATAAAGAGATAGTAAATGTTGATAAAACAAGCACTAAAATATATACCTGATTTATTTTGTATTTTTTTGTGTTGCCTGAAGTGTTTTCTGTGTGTATATGTTTACATTTTTTTTTTAAATCAATGGTGAGTTAACAGTTAATTACATTACAATATATAGGCCTACAATTATATCGTATTGTACCGAATGAGGCAAGCAATATATTCACTGTTTCACAAAAAGCAGTACATTGAAGAGAACAAAAGTAATCTTTAAGTACATATAATGTCGACTATTACAGCATTTCAAAAATCTATGATTGCAGTCTTTTTGCTAAATAAGAGTATATTACACCATTCATCAACCGTGGATGAGCTGGTGACTTGCCTTCCCAGTTTCATTCATCATGATTATGGTGAAGATCATTCCTAGTTTGTGTCTTAGGTCATGCCGCCGCCACTACCTCATCTAACTGTTTACCAGCCTTCAGTGGGTCTGTTCTGTTCCCCTCCACGTCAGCCCTGACTGACACACAACATGTGTGCTTTCATTTTCCACAATATGCTCTCGTCCTTTCATTTAATCAAGCTGCTGTACTGTGTGATAGTGCAAACAAACCAAAAAAAATACAATCCTCCGTGCATCTCTTGCGAGGGGGTGGTTGGAAGGCTTGAGAATGTCAACATCACGGACACCCGTGAAGTCACATGATGAGGGAATTGTTGTTGTCGGAGTTCAGAGGATACTCAGGGCCAGATGTGAGAGGATGCAGGAGGAGCTGTCTGGAACAAATTAAGGGAGCGGTTTTATTCGCTGTTTTTGTTTCATCATTTTCCATTCATAAAAGAAGACCTGCCGTCATTGCTGTACAAGGTCTATATTTTGTTGGTGCTTATCAGTCTATTGTCCAAAGTGATGTTAGTGAATGTCCACCGTGTGTCATGCTGTCCCCCTCCCCTATCTTCCCCATCACAAGACTAAGAGAAAAACATGGGCAGCACTGTGTCGTCAGTCCCCATGCCAAAGTGTTTATTATGCACATCATCTCTGATACTCATCTACTGTCCTGGGATCAGCCCTTCTGCTCTCAGATCTGGTTTACATTGCATCATTTTAAATAAGACATTCTGTCTTTGGGCAGCTTACACCTAACCCCCATCCAAAACTCAATATAGGCACACACGCACACACACACACACACACACACACACACACACACACACACACACACACACACACACACACACACACACACACACACACACACACACACACACACACACACACACACACACACACACACACACACACACACACACACACACACACACACCAGCCCCCACCTCGCATCTCACTTAAGACGGATTGGGCTGTTGCTAATTAGAGGGATATGAGTACAGCCTGGTGTCTGGATTAATCTGTCCCAATCTCCATCTCACAATGTTCAGTAATGCCTGTCATTACCACCACACTATAGCACACACTGTACCTTTCCTATTACACATCTCTCTCTGTGTCTCTCTCTCTCTCGCTCGCTTTCTCTCTAATTATCAGCTCCTTACAGGTTGGTGCCTTTTGTCTCATTGACTGTCTACTTGGTTTAGGCGACAACAAGGCATCTGACTGGTGTGGGTGTTGCTGACAGCTTCTCGTTCAGTTTGGCTCAGCTCAGCAGGTTCTGTCCACAGAGATGGTCACCTGAGGACAAAGACTACCGGGCCTAGTCACAGCTGACCACATACATATCTTAAGTATTCACTCTCTTTGGATTTCTTCATTTACATTTACATTTACATTTAAGTCATTTAGCAGACGCTCTTATCCAGAGCGACTTACAAATTGGTGCATTCACCTTATGACATCTTCACATTGTATTGTGTTACAAAGTGGAATTAAAATGGATTAAATTGTCATTTGTTTGTAAAATATCCACACAAAACACTCTCTGAAGTAAAATTACATGAACAATTCCTAAAAAGACATTTAATTAATGAAAATGTAAAAAACAAATATGATTAGATAAGTGTGCTAGACATGTTAGAAACATATTTGGCAGGGATTATAGCGTCCTTTAGGATTATAGAGTCCTTTAGGGTATGTTTCTTAAAGTTTTGCACACCTGTGCCATATTTGCCCATTATTCTTGATCGTTGCTAGACAGATATTTTCAAGTCTTGCCATATATTTTCAAGCCTATTTAAGTCAAAACTGTAACTAGACCACTCAGGTACATTCATTGTCTTCTTGGTAAGCAACTGCAGTGTAGAGTTGGCCTTGTGCTTTAGGTTATTGTCCTGCTAACATATTATCCTAGTGTCTGGTTTAAAAGCAGACTGAACCAGGTTTTCCTGTAGGAATTTGCCTGTGGTTAGTTCCATTCTGTTTATGTTTATCCTGAAAAACTCCCTTGCCAATGACAAGCCTACCCATAACATGATGCAGCCACCACCACGCTTGAAAATATGGAGAGTAGTGTTCCGTATAACTTGTTTAGTGCCTTGTTGCGAACATGATGCATGTTTTGCCATTTTTATTCTGTACAAACTTCTTTCTTTTCACTCTGACATTTGGGTTAGTATGGTGAAGTAACTACAATGTTGTTATCCATCCTCACTTTTCTATAAAATCACAGCCATTAACTCTGTTACTGTTTTAAAATCCCCATTGGCCTCATGGTGAAATCCCTGGAGTGAGTGGGGAATATGATGATGATGATGATGATGATGATGATGATGATGATGATGAAAAAACATTTGGGAGGCATTGGAAAAGCCCCCTGGTCTTTGTGGTTGAATCTGTGCTTGAAATGCACTACTCGATAGAGGGACCTTACAGATAATTGTATGTGTGAGGTACAGAGGTAGTCATTCCAAAATCATGTGAACCCCTATTGCACACCGAGTGAGTCCATGATACATATTCTTTTATATTATTCGACTCCTGAACGTATTTAGACTTGACATAACTAAGGGGGAGAAAACTCGTTTAACCAAGACATTTTAGTTATTTTTTTTAAATGTAATTTGTAAAAAATGTATATACTTTGCTATTCCCTTTGGCATAATGAGGTACATCTAAATTACATACATTTTTATCCCACTTTGTAATGCAACAAACTGTGAAAAAATCCAAATGGGGTGAATACTTATGATATGCACTGTATAATGGCATATACTATTTAATATATTATGTAACTATGGTGCATCATATTTGACCACAAACACACTCATTAGTCCAAAATAATCATTTGACTTAGTTATCTAATTCATTACTGTCTTTATTAAACTTTTTTTACACAACAATACTTTTTTTTTTTTTTTTACAAATAAAAAACGAAATATAGTCAATACAACACATATATCATTTGTGTATGTAGGCCTACTCTTGTCTATATACAATATTCATTGGCTAGAGGGCAGTCTTACAGAATAAGCCTCAGAAAATCATTGAACATTATGTACCACTGTATCAATCAATTCCTTTTCCATCTACCCTGCATGAAGGAGTATGAAGGAATATATCTCTCAAATCTACTCCTCACCAAAGGATGCTATGCTTTCTTCAATCTGCAATGGAAAATTAACCTCTGTTTAATCTACGAGGGCCTCGATGAAGAGCCTGTGACAATGCGAGAGTTCAAATCCTGTGTGTCGTTCAATTATATTTCCTTGTTTCGGCTGTCCTTGAAGGGAAGCCGTCGCTCTTCCAGCCCTCTCCACACTATCCCGCTCTGTAATGAATGGCAACGCGAGACTCGGAGCACAGAGCAGAGAGGCGGGATACAGTGTGTGTGTGTGTGTGTGTGTGTGTGTGTGTGTGTGTGTGTGTGTGTGTGTGTGTGTGTGTGTGTGTGTGTGTGTGTGTGTGTGTGTGTGTGTGTGTGTGTGTGTGTGTGTGTGTGTGTGTGTGTGTGTGTGTGTGAGAAAGAGAAAGAGAATGATGCTGTGCCGTCTGTTGGGCAAAATTACTTTATTTTTGATGTAGAGGCTGCTGAGGGTTGCCAGTGTGTAAAGGAGGATTTGAAATTGTCTAATGCTGATTGTGATTGCTAAGCAGAGTCAGCCCATTATATCATTGAATCTTTGTTAAGCAGCCCTTGAGAGCGGCTGACAGCATAATTAATCTTACCTTATGAACAAAGGAACCAACTCAATAGTACTGAGGACGCTTATTAAAAATACTAAACACACTCTCCATTTAAAGGATAGCCTTTTTGAACTTGTAGGAGAGGTGTCTATCTTTTTGTTTTTGTATTTTTTTTTTGCCTGGAGTGGAAATGATATGAGTGGGGGAGGGATCGTTGTGTGGCAGAATGATGAATCGTCACGTGCGACAATAAAACATATTGAACAATAATACTGTGCATGATAAAGCAGAGCAAATGATTTGAATTAAAAATGGTCTGAATTGATCCATTTCATCTAGTGCGCTGGAAAAGGAGGATACGATGAAAGGTGTATATATGCACATTCCCATTCCTCTCAACAATGACACAATTGATTGAATGTAATTGAAATGTATATTGTGTAAATTGATAGTTTTCACCTCATGATATCAGACTACTGAAAACACATTATTCGAGCAATGACACGAATTATAGTGGTAGTACTATCGCATATCATTACTATAGATGTCATGAGTGAGTGGACAATGCATAGGCTGACCAAAACACTGTACATTTTTGCAATCATGTACAGGAAGTGAGTATGTTATGGAGCATGGTGTCTTTACATAGAGAGTTTGTGAATGTTGATACTGCAGTTGCTTTTAGCCTGGCAAGGACTACTGTATATCTATGCCACATGCCATAAGAAGCCCAATTAACTTCAGGTCAAAGAGGGATGCATTAGCATTAGCATTAAACAAAGAAAGCCAGCTAACAGGTCAAGGTTCACCTGGCTGTTTCACAGCAGAGAGGTGGTTGTGCTGCTTTGAGGCTCCTACTGCTCCTACTGCCCCTCCTTCTGGTCCACAAGAGAACCAGCCCCAGCCACTTAGTCCACTAGGACCTCTTAAACACCACTTTTCTGGGGTTGGAGTGGGCTGGGCCAGGGGGCCCAGAGGGTGGAGAAGATTAATTTAGCAGAAACACAAGCTCAGGAGAAACACACAAGCCAACGAGATCAGACTTGCAACCGCAAAATCATTTTAATATATTCCCTGTGCTACTTGTGAATATTAATAAAATATGCATTATTAATTTTGCCTTTGGCATGGCAAGATATACTAGTTTTAATTAGTGTACTGTACTCTCCTACAATTAAAAAATAATTGATGTCCATATACGAAGGCGTTTTCAGTGATCGCCTTTATTGTTGTTGTCAACAAAGTCTGCGGTAAGATGCTCGCCTTCCTGCTTTCTTGTCCACATTGCATTGATGGTACTTCCTCGGGTCAAGCCGTCGACAAAAGTTTACATAAAGAACACCATAAAAACTGCATAACGAGACATTTTCAAGGATGCACATAACTGACATACACTCTTAGAAAAGGGGGTTCCAAAAAGGTTCTTCAGCTGTCCCCATAGGAAAACCATTTTGGGTTCCAGGTAGAACCCTTTGTGGAAAGGGTTCTGCATGGAACCCTAAATGGTTCTACCTGGAACCAAAATAGTTAAACCTGGAACCTAAATGGGTTCTTCAAAGGGTTCTCTTATGGGGACAACCGAATAACCCTTTTAGAGAGCACCTTCTAGAGAGCACCTTTTTTTCTAAGAACCTACAGAATATTTTGATGATGAGAAACGGCCTATATATATATGTACAACAACAGGACTGCCACAAGGATAATGAATCACACTTGTCATCTTACAGGGCTAATATATTGTCAATACAGTATGCTAAATCATTGATAATTACAAAATGTGTATGCTACATATAATTATCTGTACGCAGTCTTTTACCTCAACACAAAAACATTACGTATCTAGTTTGTGTTCTACACAGCATGTGTTGCACAGGAGGTTGGCGGCACCTTAATTGGGGAGGACGGGCTCGTGGTATTAGCTGGAGCGGAATAGGTGGAACGGTATCAAATGCATCAAACACTTGGGTTGGGTTGATGCATTACTTCCGGCGCCGACAGAGATGGCCGCCTCGCTTCGCGTTCCTAGGAAACTATGCAGTTTTTTTGTTTTTTTTATGTGTTATTTCTTACATTAGTACCCCAGGTCATCTTAGGTTTCATTACATACAGTCGAGAAGAACTACTGAATATAAGATCAGCGTCAACTCACCATCAGTACGACCAAGAATATGTTTTTCGCGACGCGGATCCTCTAGACAACAAGGTTGATGAAATCCGAGCAAGGGTAGCATTCCAGAGGGACATCAGAGACTGTAACGTTCTGTGCTTCACGGAAACATGGCTCACTGGAGAGACGCTATCCGAAGCGGTGCAGCCAACGGGTTTCTCCACGCATCGCGCCGACAGAAACAAACACCTTTCTGGTAAGAAGATGGGCGGGGGCGTATGCCTTATGGCTAACGAGACACGGTGTGATGAAAGAAACATACAGGAACTCAAATCCTTCTGTTCACCTGATTTAGAATTCCTCACAATCAAATGTAGACCGCATTATCTACCAAGAGAATTCTCTTCGATTATAATCACAGCTGTATATATCCCCCCCAAAGCAGACACATCAATGGCTCTGAACGAACTTTATTTAACTCTTTGCAAACTGGAAACCATTTATCCGGAGGCTGCATTCATTGTAGCTGGGGATTTTAACAAGGCTAATCTGAAAACAAGACTCCCTAAATTTTATCAGCATATCGATTGCGCAACCAGGGGTGGAAAAACCTTGGATCATTGTTACTCTAACTTCCGCGACGCATATAAGGCCCTGCCCCGCCCCCCTTTTGGAAAAGCTTACCACGACTCCATTTTGCTGATCCCTGCCTACAGACTAACCACTAAAACTAGAGGCTCCCACGCTGAGGTCTGTCCAACGCTGGTCCGACCAAGCTGACTCCACACTCCAAGACTGCTTCCATCACGTGGACTGGGATATGTTTCGTATTGCGTGAGATAACAACATTGACGAATACGCTGATTCGGTGTGCGAGTTCATTAGAACGTGCGTTGAAGATGTCGTTCCCATAGCAATGATTAAAACATTCCCTAACCAGAAACCGTGGATTGATGGCAGCATTCGCGTGAACCTGAAAGCGCGAACCACTGCTTTTAATCAGGGCAAGGTGTCTGGTAACATGACCGAATACAAACAGTGCAGCTATTCCCTCCGCAAGGCTATCAAACAAGCTAAGCGTCAGTACAGAGACAAAGTAGAATCTCAATTCAACGGCTCAGACACAAGAGGCATGTGGCAGGGTCTACAGTCAATCACGGACTACAGGAAGAAATCCAGCCCAGTCACGGACCAGGATGTCTTGCTCCCAGGCAGACTAAATAACTTTTTTGCCCGCTTTGAGGACAATAAAGTGCCACTGACACGGCCTGAAACAAAAACATGCGGTCTCTCCTTCACTGCAGCCGAGGTGAGTAAGACATTTAAACGTGTTAACCCTCGCAAGGCTGCAGGCCCAGACGGCATCCCCAGCCGCGCCCTCAGAGCATGCGCAGACCAGCTGGCCGGTGTGTTTACGGACATATTCAATCAATCCCTATACCAGTCTGCTGTTCCCATATGCTTCAAGAGGGCCACCATTGTTCCTGTTCCGAAGAAAGCTAAGGTAACTGAGCTAAACGACTACCGCCCCGTAGCACTCACTTCCGTCATCATGAAGTGCTTTGAGAGACTAGTCATGGACCATATCACCTCCACCCTACCTGACACCCTAGACCCACTCCAATTTGCTTACCGCCCAAATAGGTCCACAGACGATGCAATCTCAACCACACTGCACACTGTCCTAACCCATCTGGACAAGAGGAATACCTATGTGAGAATGCTGTTCATCGACTACAGCTCGGCATTCAACACCATAGTACCCTCCAAGCTCGTCATCAAGCTCGAGACCCTGGGTCTCGACCCCGCCCTGTGCAACTGGGTACTGGACTTCCTGACAGGCCGCCCCCAGGTGGTGAGGGTAGGTAACAACATCTCCTCCCCTCTGATCCTCAACACTGGGGCCCCACAAGGGTGCGTTCTGAGCCCTCTCCTGTACTCCCTGTTCACCCACGACTGCGTGGCCACGCACGCCTCCAACTCAATCATCAAGTTTGCGGATGACACAACAGTGGTAGGCTTGATTACCAACAACGACGAGACGGCCTACAGTGAGGAGGTGAGGGCCCTCGGAGTGTGGTGTCAGGAAAATAACCTCACACTCAACATCAACAAAACTAAGGAGATGATTGTGGACTTGAGGAAACTGCAGAGGGAACACCCCCCTATCCACATCGATGGAACAGTAGTGGAGAGGGTAGCAAGTTTTAAGTTCCTCGGCATACACATCACAGACTAACTGAATTGGTCCACTCACACAGACAGCTTCGTGAAGAAGGCGCAGCAGTGCCTCTTCAACCTCAGGAGGCTGAAGAAATTTGGCTTGTCACCAAAAGCACTCACAAACTTCTACAGATGCACAATCGAGAGCATCCTGGCGGGCTGTATCACCGACTGGTACGGCAACTGCTCCGCCCTCAACCGTAAGGCTCTCCAGAGGGTAGTGAGGTCTGCACAACGCATCACCGGGGGCAAATTACCTGCCCTCCAGGACACCTACACCACCCGATGTTACAGTAAGGCCATAAAGATCATCAAGGACATCACCCACCCGAGCCACTGCCTGTTCACCCCGCTATCATCCAGAAGGCGAGGTCAGTACAGGTGCATCAAAGCTGGGACCGAGAGACTGAAAAACAGCTTCTATCTCAAGGCCATCAGACTGTTAAACAGCCACCACTAACATTGAGTGGCCGCTGCCAACACACTGACACTGACTCAACTCCAGCCACTTTAATAATGGGAATTGATGGGAATGATGTAAATATATCACTAGCCACTTTAAACAATGCTACCTTATATAATGTTACTTACCCTACATTATTCATCTCATATGCATACGTATATACTGTACTCTATATTATCGACTGCACCTTATGTAATACATGTATCACTAGCCACTTTAACTATGCCACTTTGTTTACATACTCATCTCATATGTATATACTGTACTCGATACCATCTACTTTATCTTGCCTATGCTGCTCTGTACCATCACTCATTCATATATCCTTATGTACATATTCTTTATCCCCTTACACTGTGTATAAGACAGTAGTTTAGGAATTGTTAGTTAGATTACTCGTTGGTTATTACTGCATTGTCGGAACTAGAAGCACAAGCATTTCGCTACTCTCGCATTAACATCTGCTAACCATGTTTATGTGACAAATACAATTGGATTTTGATTTGATTTGATCCATTTACTCCGTTCCAGCCATTATTATGAACCGTCCTCCGCAGCCTCCACTGATGTGTTGTTGTCCATGCGAGTTTGTTTACCCTATTCCAACATCTTTGTATAAAGGTATGTGCTCATGTATCTGTGTTCATTTATATGTGGAAATGTGCATATGTGCAGTTTGCTTGTGCCTTTGCTTTGGTATGTTGGTCTCTTTGCCTCCCTCTCTGCATGGTGAAGTGGCAGATGGATGTGTGAGAAGCAGGAAATCTGCTACTGTCCATGTCAGTTCTGCTCCAAAGAGCAGTGATAACTGAATAATAATCCTGATAGTGTGCACTCTCCCTCTATCTTTCTCCTTCTCTGTCACAGCATTTATCCCTCTATTTCGGAGGATTGTCTCCTTATCACTTGCATAGACTTTGGCCCTTCTTGGCAAATTACTATGCTTAAATTAAAGCGGACTTGAGTGACACAGCTCTCATTATTTATAGAGGTCAGGGATCAACAAACACTACTAACCAATTGGGCAAAAACTGGTTAAATCTATGAACACTGCTATACAACAAACACTGCTATCCCACTGGACAAAAACTGGCTGAATCTATGAACACTGCTATAAAACAAACACTGCTATCCCACTGGACAAAAACTGGTTGAATCTATGAACACTGCTATAAAACAAACACTGCTATCCCACTGGACAAAAACTGGTTGAATCTATGAACACTGCTATAAAACAAACACTGCTATCCCACTGGACAAAAACTGGCTGAATCTATGAACACTGCTTTAAAACAAACACTGCTATCCCACTGGACAAAAACTGGCTGAATCTATGAACACTGCTATAAAACAAACACTGCTATCCCACTGGACAAAAACTGGCTGAATCTATGAACACTGCTATAAAACAAACACTGCTATCCCACTGGACAAAAACTGGTTGAATCTATGAACACTGCTATAAAACAAACACTGCTATCCCACTGGACAAAAACTGGCTGAATCTATGAACACTGCTTTAAAACAAACACTGCTATCCCACTGGACAAAAACTGGCTGAATCTATGAACACTGCTATAAAACAAACACTGCTATCCCACTGGACAAAAACTGGCTGAATCTATGAACACTGCTATAAAACAAACACTGCTATCCCACTGGACAAAAACTTGCTGAATCAATGAACACTGCTATAAAACAAACACTGCTATCCCACTGGACAAAAACTGGTTGAATCTATGAACACTGCTATAAAATAAACACTGCTATCCCACTGGACAAAAACTGGCTGAATCTATGAACACTGCTATAAAACAAACACTGCTATCCCACTGGACAAAAACTGGCTGAATCTATGAACACTGCTATAAAACAAACACTGCTATCCCACTGGACAAAAACTGGTTGAATCTATGAACACTGCTATAAAACAAACACTGCTATCCCACGGGACAAAAACTGGTTGAATCTATGAACAATGCTATAAAACAAACACTGCTATCCCACTGGACAAAAACTGGTTGAATCTATGAACACTGCTATAAAACAAACACTGCTATCCCACTGGACAAAAACTGGTTGAATCTATGAACACTGCTATAAAACAAACACTGCTATCCCACTGGACAAAAACTGGTTGAATCTATGAACACTGCTATAAAACAAACACTGCTATCCCACTGGACAAAAACTGGTTGAATCTATGAACACTGCTATAAAACAAACACTGCTATCCCACTGGACAAAAACTGGTTGAATCTATGAACACTGCTATAAAACAAACACTGCTATCCCACTGGACAAAAACTGGTTGAATCTATGAACACTGCTATAAAACAAACACTTCTATCCCACTGGACAAAAACTGGTTGAATCTATGAACACTGCTATAAAACAAACACTGCTATCCCACTGGACAAAACTGGTTGAATCTATGAACACTGCTATAAAACAAACACTGCTATCCCACTGGACAAAAACTGGTTGAATCTATGAACACTGCTATAAAACAAACACTGCTATCCCACTGGACAAAAACTGGTTGAATCTATGAACACTGCTATAAAACAAACACTGCTATCCCACTGGACAAAACTGGTTGAATCTATGAACACTGCTATAAAACAAACACTGCTATCCCACTGGACAAAAACTGGCTGAATCTATGAACACTGCTATAAAACAAACACTGCTATCCCACTGGACAAAAACTGGCAGAATCTATGAACACTGCTATAAAACAAACACTGCTATCCCACTGGACAAAAACTGGTTGAATCTATGAACACTGCTATAAAACAAACACTGCTATCCCACTGGACAAAAACTGGTTGAATCTATGAACACTGCTATAAAACAAACACTGCTATCCCACTGGACAAAAACTGGCTGAATCTATGAACACTGCTATAAAACAAACACTGCTATCCCACTGGACAAAAACTGGCCGAATCTATGAACACTGCTATAAAACAAACACTGCTATCCCACTGGACAAAAACTGGTTGAATCTATGAACACTGCTATAAAACAAACACTGCTATCCCACTGGACAAAAACTGGTTGAATCTATGAACACTGCTATAAAACAAACACTGCTATCCCACTGGACAAAAACTGGTTGAATCTATGAACACTGCTATAAAACAAACACTTCTATCCCACTGGACAAAAACTGGTTGAATCTATGAACACTGCTATAAAACAAACACTGCTATCCCACTGGACAAAAACTGGTTGAATCTATGAACACTGCTATAAAACAAACACTGCTATCCCACTGGACAAAAACTGGTTGAATCTATGAACACTGCTATAAAACAAACACTGCTATCCCACTGGACAAAAACTGGTTGAATCTATGAACACTGCTATAAAACAAACACTGCTATCCCACTGGACAAAAACTGGTTGAATCTATGAACACTGCTATAAAACAAACACTGCTATCCCACTGGACAAAAACTGGTTGAATCTATGAACACTGCTATAAAACAAACACTTCTATCCCACTGGACAAAAACTGGTTGAATCTATGAACACTGCTATAAAACAAACACTGCTATCCCACTGGACAAAAACTGGTTGAATCTATGAACACTGCTATAAAACAAACACTGCTATCCCACTGGACAAAAACTGGTTGAATCTATGAACACTGCTATAAAACAAACACTGCTATCCCACTGGACAAAAACTGGTTGAATCTATGAACACTGCTATAAAACAAACACTGCTATCCCACTGGACAAAAACTGGTTGAATCTATGAACACTGCTATAAAACAAACACTGCTATCCCACTGGACAAAAACTGGCTGAATCTATGAACACTGCTATAAAACAAACACTGCTATCCCACTGGACAAAAACTGGCTGAATCTATGAACACTGCTATAAAACAAACACTGCTATCCCACTGGACAAAAACTGGTTGAATCTATGAACACTGCTATAAAACAAACACTGCTATCCCACTGGACAAAAACTGGTTGAATCTATGAACACTGCTATAAAACAAACACTGCTATCCCACTGGACAAAAACTGGCTGAATCTATGAACACTGCTATAAAACAAACACTGCTATCCCACTGGACAAAAACTGGCCGAATCTATGAACACTGCTATAAAACAAACACTGCTATCCCACTGGACAAAAACTGGTTGAATCTATGAACACTGCTATAAAACAAACACTGCTATCCCACTGGACAAAAACTGGCTGAATCTATGAACACTGCTATAAAACAAACACTGCTATCCCACTGGACAAAAACTGGCTGAATCTATGAACACTGCTATAAAACAAACACTGCTATCCCACTGGACAAAAACTGGCTGAATCTATGAACACTGCTATAAAACAAACACTGCTATCCCACTGGACAAAAACTGGTTGAATCTATGAACACTGCTATAAAACAAACACTGCTATCCCACTGGACAAAAACTGGCTGAATCTATGAACACTGCTATAAAATAAACACTGCTATCCCACTGGACAAAAACTGGCTGAATCTATGAACACTGCTATAAAACAAACACTGCTATCCCACTGGACAAAAACTGGCTGAATCTATGAACACTGCTATAAAACAAACACTGCTATCCCACTGGACAAAAACTGGCTGAATCTATGAACACTGCTATAAAACAAACACTGCTATCCCACTGGACAAAAACTGGTTGAATCTATGAACACTGCTATAAAACAAACACTGCTATCCCACTGGACAAAAACTGGCTGAATCTATGAACACTGCTATAAAACAAACACTGCTATCCCACTGGACAAAAACTGGCTGAATCTATGAACACTGCTATAAAACAAACACTGCTATCCCACTGGACAAAAACTGGCTGAATCTATGAACACTGCTATAAAACAAACACTGCTATCCCACTGGACAAAAACTGGTTGAATCTATGAACACTGCTATAAAACAAACACTGCTATCCCACTGGACAAAAACTGGCTGAATCTATGAACACTGCTATAAAACAAACACTGCTATCCCACTGGACAAAAACTGGCTGAATCTATGAACACTGCTATAAAACAAACACTGCTATCCCACTGGACAAAAACTGGCTGAATCTATGAACACTGCTATAAAACAAACACTGCTATCCCACTGGACAAAAACTGGCTGAATCTATGAACACTGCTATAAAACAAACACTGCTATCCCACTGGACAAAAACTGGCTGAATCTATGAACACTGCTATAAAACAAACACTGCTATCCCACTGGACAAAAACTGGTTGAATCTATGAACACTGCTATAAAACAAACACTGCTATCCCACTGGACAAAAACTGGTTGAATCTATGAACACTGCTATAAAACAAACACTGCTATCCCACTGGACAAAAACTGGTTGAATCTATGAACACTGCTATAAAACAAACACTGCTATCCCACTGGACAAAAACTGGCTGAATCTATGAACACTGCTATAAAACAAACACTGCTATCCCACTGGACAAAAACTGGCTGAATCTATGAACACTGCTATAAAACAAACACTGCTATCCCACTGGACAAAAACTGGCTGAATCTATGAACACTGCTATAAAACAAACACTGCTATCCCACTGGACAAAAACTGGCTGAATCTATGAACACTGCTATAAAACAAACACTGCTATCCCACTGGACAAAAACTGGCTGAATCTATGAACACTGCTATAAAACAAACACTGCTATCCCACTGGACAAAAACTGGTTGAATCTATGAACACTGCTATAAAACAAACACTGCTATCCCACTGGACAAAAACTGGCTGAATCTATGAACACTGCTATAAAACAAACACTGCTATCCCACTGGACAAAAACTGGCTGAATCTATGAACACTGCTATAAAACAAACACTGCTATCCCACTGGACAAAAACTGGCTGAATCTATGAACACTGCTATAAAACAAACACTGCTATCCCACTGGACAAAAACTGGCTGAATCAACGTTGTTTCCACGTCATTTCAACTAAAACAATTCAATGTGACGACACACATTGTTTGGATTGAAATGACATGAAACAACGTTGATTCAATCAGTTTTGGTCCAGTTTGATAGTAGTGCTCGTTGATCCCTGACCTCTATAAATACTGAGAGCTGTGTCACTCTTTAACTTAAGAATAGTAATTTGGTAATTCAGTGTTGAAAACTGATGAGATTTTCAAAAAAAGTAATCTACGTATTTCATATTTTTTCACCCAACTCTTAACCGGTTTCAGATTTTTTCCCCCAGCTCACTGTGAACCTAAATCCAATGACATGGTGCCAATTTTTGTCGATTTCACATTGATTTCACATTGAATTCACATTAGTTGACCGATAAATCAAAAATCGACGTTGCACTGAAGTCTGTGTCCTGTGAGTCGATGTCCACGCCCACATGGAAATCTAATAAGGATAATAAAACAATCCCCATCAAAAATCGATCTATTTACGCTAAAGGCATCCGAACCATCTCTAGTGAAAGGTGGCAGAGCAACAGCAGTGTTGGTCAGACCAGGCGACACCCTGAAAATCAGTCTTCACACAAAAACGTCTGAACAGTTTGGGCTACAAACGTCTATGGAAAGATGAAACTCTCACAAACACGTTTTGATCTACAACCACCACAAGTATCACGGGACTCGTCTGTAGGTAACCCGGTACCGGGACAAACAAAAACCGAATGGACGTGAATAGGGCATTTCCACGTAAAATGTATACGGTTCATTTCACAATTAAATATCTTAAATATCTTAGTTATAGGACAGACATTTCACAAAAACTTCCTTTTGATGTATTTTTGTACTATCTGTTTCTCCATGTACGAATCTGTTTTTCAATGCGTTTCTGTGGGCTAATAAAAGTGAGGCAGACTTCAAAGAATGACTCCTCTTTAGCAATTGCAATTTTACTTCTGACATATTTAGATGTTAAACACCACACCTTTTCCACAGCTAACATTCATCAGGTTTGGTGAGGTGAAGCTGTGCCTCTCTCTCTCTCTCTCTCTCTCTCTCTCTCTCTCTCTCTCTCTCTCTCTCTCTCGCTCTCTCTCTCTCTCTCTCTCTCGCTCTCTCTCTCGCTCTCTCTCTCTCTCTCTCTCTCTCTCTCTCTCTCTCTCTCTCTCTCTCTCTCTCTCTCTCTCTCTCTCTCTCTCTCTCTCTCTCTCTCTCTCTCTCTCTCTCTCTCTCTCTCTCTCTCTCTCTCTCTCTCTCTCTCTCTCTCTCTCTCTCTCTCTCTCTCTCTCTCTCTCTCAAGCTGCAGGAGGCCACTTGTATATCATGTGACTGACTGTTATCAGCACCTTCACATGTACATTCAAATTCAGTACTTCTCCCATGAGAAAGGAAAAGAGGAAAGAGAGAAAAAAACGAAAGGGGGGATTTTGACACACGCACGTCAAGGGGGAAAAAACTTCAGAACCCTCGCCAAAGGAGTTGGCGTGAAATTTGAGCAGTTAATATTGCATGCGGTTGGGTTTTTGTGCAATTGACCAACATGACATGCCTAACTGTATAAATGGGCGGCATTATGATGATAAGATCACTGGCTAATAAGATATTTATGTGACACACTGACGGATCCATCTCCTCGCTGCCATCTTCACGCCTCGGCGAGCCGGTGAGGATCAAACGCAAATTCTCCAAATGGGGTCGTTAAATGGAGAGGAAACGTTATAAATTCATATTTTGGTGGAATTAAAGGAAGAAGTTAAGTCCTGGCAAATATTTTTGAGTGAAAACGGCTAAATTCAATATTTTTAGCGGGTTCGTCAAAAACAAATCAGTCAATTTCCTAAGGGATTTCTACACATTTTGACAATAACATGAACAATTCATACTTATTCAGGGAATCATAATACTCTATATGCTCGTATACAAACATTATCCTGAGTAGAAATATCTGGAGGGTCCAATTAACCAATTAACAGGCAACTTGGAGACAGGAAGTGTCTTTGGTTGTCACAAGGCTTTTCATCAACCCTGGACCCCATGTTTGAATAAGGAGGCCTGTCATGGCATCAGTAACAGCGACACATGTGAGTGGTTGTGTGTTTTCACTCCCCACATGCATGTCAACATGGCAAGCGTGGCCCGCGCTAATTAGCCTAATGGTGCTAACGGAGGGGCTGACGTGGTAACACCCGGTTTCAAGACAGCTGCCCGAAGTAGACAACGTAAACACACATTTCACACATTCAACAATCACTGGATATAAGCAAGTGGAGTATTTTCTGCCACAGTCCTTTAACACACCTGCACTGCTGCAGACCTTAGTGACATAAAGTGTACCACATTCATAATAGTCAAGTATGTGAAAACGTACTATATGCCCAGCATGCTGCGGCAGGTGTGAATAGGCCTGTGGGCCTCGTTGAGAGATGTTGAGAGACAGTTGACATGGGTGAATCATTTACACTACCCCCTACTTTCCCTGTATGTTTTCATTTGATTAAACCATGCGCTTAACCAGGATGTGCTGCAGACAACCAGCTTGTTGAAAACCACATCTTCCCTTTCCCCCTCTCCCCTCCTCCTCCTCCCCTTAAATCTCAAAGGAGCTCCTGTGTACTCTATATTTATTATCCAGGGTGGCACAGTTGATAGATGAGATACCTTCTCAATTACAAGGGCACATTGCCTTTTAAAAGCTGAAAGGGTCAGAAACGGGCTTATTTTTTTCTCTCCAAAGGGGTGATATAGTATTATGAAGACATCTCTCAAATGTAAACTGCAATACTGTTCAAGCCCCTCACCCAAACAAAGGTACGGGTTGCACTGTACCTACCATATAACACACCACAATCTGATGCTGGGATACCACTTCTGGTGTGAATAAGCAACGATAGGATATAGTTGTATCATACCAGCTGAAAACGTGTGTGCATTCTAATATTATGTCACTGAACATTCAAGAGGGTGAGTTAGGTCAAGGAACGTTTTAGGCCGAGTTCCTCCTTTGATCATTCCTCTAGGCCCTTTAAACAAACGAGGAAAAGGCTCAATAGAAAGTATAAAAACATGGCCAAAATCCACAAAAGAGTCCTTTGGGTAAACAAACACAGATAAGATCATATTAAAAGCCTTTTTTTCTTACGGCACAATGCTAGAGCAGCCAAAGCCTGTGTATTAATCTTTATTCTGCTGAGATTTGTGAAAGGGGAGATTGAGAGGGGGCCGATGATGCAGGGTGTTCTGAGGTGGACATCTTGAAGCGTGATGTTGAGCTATGTCCCTGGTCGGGCAGGGGAGGCATCGACATATAAAATGGTTGTAAATTTGCATTAGGCTCAATCCATCATAGGCGAGGGTAGAGCGCAGGGACAATGTGCAAGCTGCTCTGTTCTACACAGCAGAGCAGGCAGCCTCTGACAGATTCCTATTTAAGTGACTGTGAATGCAACAATTCCACAAATAATTTGTCAAGCGGTGCAGCTGAACTAGCTCTGAACCCTACTCCTCACACACATGCCCAGTGCTTCCTCTCTTCCTGCCTCCCTCTCTCTCTAAGGTTCAGTAAGAAATATCTTGCCTTTATGTTTGCAGCATGAAATGTGTACCTAAGCAAATTGTGATTTCTGTATCTCATACAAAAAAGAACCAAAAGCCCAATTTATGTACCTTCCTTGAATTTTTGAATTTCCCAGAGCAATAGAATCCCAAAAGAATGTGTTGATGTGTTAAATATTCAACCAACACTCCTGTGGATTACGTGCTGTCCAGAAATATTTAGGTTGTTGAAATTATGGCATGGCATTATATTTGCATGGCCATCTACAACTGCCCACAAGGAGCTAGGTAGTTGGGGTTGAGGATGGGCTAAAACCCCAAGCTATGGTTCCCAGCATCGTGAGTTCAATCCCAGTGCTAAGCACTTGTTTTAATTTTTGTTTTTCCGTTTTAGCCCTATTCCTAACCTTAACCTTCACCACTCTGAATTAATGACTAAACTTAAGTTCAGGTTTCACTGCAGTTACGTCAAAGGTCAACACTTTCTTTAGAGGTTTTGTTGCAGTTATTCCAGATGAACTTTTCTATCTCGCTAGCTAAAGTATAAACAAATGACACATTTAAGCTCGAAGCTTAAAGAGAACCTGCAGTGGGGGTCAGCAATGATTGACAACCTTGATAAAGATGAGCAATAATGACTGCATAAAGTAAATCATTCAAACACTGAGCTACGTTGTATGCAAAACATATTGGGAAATTATATTATTTTATACTAATGCAATTGCTCAGAGACGGAGATTTTGTAACAAGTAATATGTTTATTTTTTATTTTTTAGTAGGCGTCAAAACGATTAACACCCCAGAAGATACTTATAAATAAGAGGTCAAAAGTTTAGTATTTGTTCCCAGAGGGGTTGGCTTAAATGTGGAAGAACTTTTTCAGTTGAATGCATTCAGTTGTACAACTGACTAGGCATCCCCTTTCCCTTTCCATATTCCTAGTACGCAGTGACTACATCAAGGTTGTGACTCTACAAACGTGTTGGATCCATTTGCAGTTAGTTTTGTTACTGTATCTAGCGTTAGCATAATGACTGGAAGTCTTCGGGTATTTGCTTTAAATAAACCATCCAACATGTTTCATGCCATTCTTATTGATATTGTACACGAGCTATGTAACAATCTAGCTAACTAGCTAGCCAGCCAGCTAGCTTAAAACAAATTGAAGCCCCAGGAGTTTGTGTAGGAACCAATATGCTTACATATTCTACTCTGTTAACACAGGACATTAAAACCTGACAAATTAAAACGCGAATAACATAATATTAAATACGTATCTAAATATACGTAAAGGTATTTTCCATTAATTGGTAAATCTGTCTTTTTTCTTGTTTCCTAAATTATCAATGATACTACCCTTAATACAACACTGGATACACATTGTAGAGTTCCAGCTTTACTGAGAATGTAACTGAAAACAGTCTACACGTAAAGAAGAGACAATACCAGAGGGGGAAAAAACCCAATGATATTGTATTATTCACACAATAATGACCTTAACGCACTCCATCAGCAGTGTTATTTATCAAAAACAGGCTGTGAGCAGGGTGAAGGATGTCCCTTATCTTTTCCTGTCAGTGGGGACATTCGTCATGGGAAAGTTTGGCTCAGATCTGTTGGAGGGGGTCCTCGTTGTCATTTCAAATTGCTAATCAATCATGGGATCAGGCGGTTCGGTCGGGGAGATTACAGAGCGCCTTCCTGCTAACAGACTGGGCCATTTGTGAGGGCCCGGCCCATGCAGATGAGACCAGTCCGGCAGTTTGACATTGTTGATCACACAGCGAGGGGAACAGAGAGGGAGGGATAGAGTGAGAGAGGGAGACAGACAGAGGGAAAGAGTGTGCCTTAAGCAATGACTTCAGAGAGGGCATACCAGAAAGGGAAAAGTGTTCATTCATCATTATTGTCATGGGCTTTCGCAAATGATAACAATTTGTCTTCATCCTATTTTTAGACAATGAGGCACAATAGCCATTTTACCAGATGGAATGTTGGGCCTATATTGCAATATGCTACTTTTTGTTTAGTGTTCTTTATTTTCAATTGTTTCATAATTTCTTTACGTGATTTGGTTCTGTGGAAGATGACTTTTGCAACTCTTGCATGAAAACATATATGCAAAAATATATTTACTTGTATGAAATAGTCCAAAGTATAGATAGCTACCCTAATTGAATCAGAATCAACCTTTCCACATTGCTGCACTGAGTGAGATATATTGCCAGGAGGAAACATAGAAAGAGGGAACCAGCATCAGGCCACAGTGGAGGTCTCCCTGATGGGCCCATGAGTGGGTCAAAGTTGTGACTGAGAGGGATGAAGACAAATGGATTGTGGGAAGGATGTATGGGAGTCTTATAAATGACATCTAACGTGTATGGTGACCTGGTGACTCCGAGGTGACACTCGGACACCTTATTAAAGGACGCCATTCGTTTGGCCAATTGGAGGATCTGAGATTTCTTTGCAATTATCTTTACTTCAAATCTATAACAAATGACTTTGCATCGTTTGGAAACGTTTTGAAGCTATGCAGAAGGAGCAAGCCATCGGCTTATCATGGAAAGAACGTCAATTATTTGGTGAATCATTTGATGAGGTATTTAAACATATCGTGCCGTGTTAGTTAAGACGGCTCATGTGGGCTACATGTCACATTTACTGGGGGGTCGTCCATAGAACACAGTCAAACCTTTGAGAGAAGGAGATGAACAGGAAAACACTTCACACCAAGGGGCCTGTGGGACGTACCCACTTCCTGTTTACACAGCTAAATCCTTCAATGTTCTCCCTGCAAAATCTCCTCTACTGCAGGTCCCTATTTAAATGTGTATGCGGCTACCACCTCTAAACACTGTTTAAAAAAACAGATTACTGCATAATTGCCTGTGCAAGCCCTCCTCTAATCACTTTTTTTTCTGTTCAAAGCCGACATACAGGGACCTCCATTGACACGGGGGCAAACCTTCATTACGTTTACTGTTGAAGTGTTTTATTGTATTATTTAGTTATTTGTCACATTTGACGTCATAGCTAGGGCCGTATGTGGGGTTCTAGGCATCAACCCATCAATATCTGTTCAATAGCCAGATAGAGAATGATACTCAGAGAGGCGGGGAGGTGGTGCAGCTTGTCAGAAGGCAACAGAACCTGTAGAACTCAGGTCTGGGAACGGGATGGAGTCAGTGTGAATTTGGATTGAGACCTTGGAGCGTGTGCTGGATTTACCTGACAGTTTGGCATTGCAATGTTCATGTCCTTGTCCATCGGTGTGGAACATATGACCGTGGTCAACACGAGTGGATTACATCATGCATTTTATGGTATTGTGTTTTCACTGATTACAACTGTTACTCTATTTGATAGGATTACATTTGAAGCCAAATACGGAACATAAAGGAAACATAATTCTCGGACGCCTGAATGGCTTCACACCTTACACTGACTACTATAGCTATTGAAAAGGGTAAATGCATTAGAAATCAATGAAAATGTACACTTTCTGTACGTTTCATTGTTGTATTCAGATATGTTACATACTTTGCATACAGTACCCATCCTACTTAATACGCATAATATTTCAGACCGAAGCAGTAAATAATGATCTTCGGGTCCTGCAAAGAGACAGCAGGAAACCCAATGTGATTAATTGTGTGGAATGTCTGTTTTTGCTTTTACTTTATTTTTCTAGGAGTTGTAAATTCCTCACGGGGGAATTGAAATACCAAGGCCAATTGTTCCCCGTTGAACACAAATCCATCCTACTCTGTGTGGGAGTGACAGATCCTTCTGATCCCTCTCCATCTCTCCACCGTCCCAGCCTGCATTACCATATTGGCTTGCCCTAACCTGTAATTTATAACACATCCACTGTATTCTTCTTTTCCATGGATGTACCAAGGGCTCTTAAGAAGCTATTGATTTTTATTTGATTAAATGTCTGCTGGTTTGCAGCAAATTAGCGCGAGTTTAATCAAATCACAATCAATACCTACTTAATAAAACATCCTCAGTTCACAGACACCAAAGTTAAATTCGATGGTGAGTAGTATGAGGGAAAAAAGCACAAAATATAGCGGAGTGTTTGTATGGTGGGACTGAGCCGTGATGTGAGTTGTGGGCTCAGGTATAAAGGAAACAGATCAGTGAGTATTCGATTCTATTGAGTGCCATGGAAGTGACTCGGGCCAGGCTCCATGTTGAGCTGATCTAATTCACATGTGAGACCACACAAAAAAAATGACTTTAAAATTATGGGTGCACCCAACATCCCCTCCCATCTGAAACCTCTCTGGGCATCAATCATTTTTATTGGCCATCTGCGAGATCTTTTCAAGAAGGAAAAGTATCACTTTTCTTCACCACCAAAACAGGGTGGGAAAAAAACAGTCTGAGGGATTCCTTGGAGTTGGTTGTCTTTATGTGCCTCTACAGTACACTATCTCTGAGTGAACATGCTCAAGCTTCAGCACCAGAAGGCTATCGCATTTGTTTATACACATACAGTATTTCTGTAAATGTTCATGTGTGTTTCCTATTGTATGTCCACATACAATATGTTCAACGGTATTATTTGGAACAAATTAAATTAGAGGGTTGTCCTCACGAGGGGCACCAATAGGTGGTGATTTGTCGAATTAAAACCCTCTACAGTGGCAACAGGTGTACTAGACATTTGAGGGCGGCTGTGTCTCCATTTCATCAGTGATATATAATGTTGCCATTTTTATTTTTATTTTTTTAAGTGACGTCACTTGACTCACTTGTATCCTCTCAGTTTGCGTGGTAGACGTCCACACCGCCAATAACCTCCAGTTTGAAGTCTGTCCTATTTAGAGTAGATCTGACCCTACATCTACCTGGAGCTCTTTGTCGCCAAGATCCTCCATGTCTGACCTCTGTCTGTCCTGTCTGCCTGTGTCTCCGTCCATCCATAATGCCTGGGGGGCAGGCCTGAGATGCCTGAGGGGGGCAGGCCTGAGATGCCTGGGGGGGGGTAGGCCTGAGATGCCTGGGGGGCAGGCCTGAGATGCCTGTGGGGGTAGGCCTGAGGGGGAAGCAGAGAGAGATCCATAGCTCCTCGGGGGGTTAGTTCCAGTTAAAAGGAATGCTAGAGGGGATAACATTAGAAACACTTTAAATTGAGGGGGGATTCCTGTAGATTTACAGTAGACTAGACCCTCAACCTCCATGCAGACATAGACCATATGGCAAATGGTGGCATATGCATTCATAGATTAACAATGAACTCTTCCCTGTCCCCATTGACGATACTCTCTCAACATAATTAGGCGTGGCATTAGATGGCGTTGTTCTGGATAGCGTCTGTCTGTCACTCTTTCTATACAGTAAACTGTTGTGTCAATGACAGAGACTTTGTTAAAGAGCTTTTACGTTTAGGGGGGAAAAAACGTGGATTTGTTTTGTTAATGACAGTAAAACTCATGAAATAAGCTGGTAATCTGTAGATCATCAGCATAACAAGGATTACATATCCCTCATGCAAGCTCTCCTATGGAAAATCAGCTCCTCTCCAGTGCCCTTGTTTCCCACTCTTCCTCTCGACAGTTATCCCTGTTTATCCGCTTTGAAGAGAAGAAGCATCTCTGCCAATGCGCCGCTATGTCATATTAACAATTCATAAACACTATTTTTGTCCTCTTCTAGCTGGTAAACACAATTTATCTTAATCCCTAGCATTTTAACAAAAGCTGTCTTCAAAGTAATGAAGGTTCAATGTAATTAATTAAAACTACACCGCACAGTCCATCCTCTCGAAAATTGGAATGGAGACAATTTATATCACAATCGACAGCTGTTATAATGCTTTGCAGTTAGATTTTCACTCTAGTGTTTTTGTAATTACAGTCTTATCGTGTGCTTTTTCTTTGTGTCGCCACTTGGTTCATATTTGCTACTTGTCAATGTTCTTAGTCTTAACTTCAAAAGAAACTGCAGCTCATATTAAGAAAAGACAAGTCTGCCTTTTTCATGTTGGCCATCTTGTTTCCTTCCTTCCTAATAGACCTCTCTGCCTTTCCCTCTCCCTCTCTCCCTCCTCTAGGCTGTCACTCAAAGTGAGTGGCTGACTCACAAACATGAATTGTTAAAAGCAGTTTTAGGTAAAGAGGGAGGGAGAGGGTAAAATATCCAGGATTCCCCCCCCTCCCCCTCACAGAAAAGTCAACCTCAATTTGTGTCAAGCGTGGTTTAAAGACCTTGGGATTAAAGCCATAAACTGGCTGCTGTCAAGCCTGAAACCCTGCTAACATCTGAGTGCCAAACTGGCGTTGTTCTATATCATCTCACATTATATCATGTCACAGCGAGGTGATGGGGAGGCATCACAAACCTGACAGGTCCGGTTCACACTGAGGGATTTCATGGACAGCTAGGGGAATCGAAGCTGACTCCATACCGCTCCCATCCAAAATGGGAAATCCATCCCCATGTGCATCGCACAGCCACGGACACCATCTCACTGAACCTCGGATGAAAACAGGACATGTGTTGGAAAAAGAGAACACAGACCCGGTTCCCCTTGTCACTTACTATGCTCTGCCATGAAGAGAAGTACAGTGATGAAGAAAGGATCAGAACAGCTGACCCGGGTTAGATTATTGACATTCAGTGTATGAGTGAGTGGAATGTAACACGCATACAAACGCCTTTAAGAATACATTTGTTTCATTCCTCCACCAACACCTCACTCTGTCTCATTGACTTCCTGCCTCCCCTTATCCCCCACTTCTTTGCTTTTCTTCCCTCACTCACATATTCTCCCAGTCAATAACTAAAACTCTTTGAGACAGCTCCCCTCTGTTGAGGGCTCTGTGGACGGTGGGTCGTGGCGGTGCTCAGGCATAAATAAAGACTGCCAGGAGAAGGTGATGACTGACAGCCGACAAGGCCCCAGCCAGCCAGCTGTCACTGTCACCACACCCCCTTCCTTCCTCTGGATGGCTTCTGGGCCTTATCACTCAAGGGTCTGCTAATTCACCAGCAAGGTTGCACTGATAAGCCTGGCTCCTCGCACACTTTTTTCCCCTCTCCCATCAGTTTCTCCCAGGCCTGAGAGATGGACAGGGGTCCCCAGGACAAATGGCTTGCGCTCCTCTCTCCAACACGTGCCTGTCTCAGTGACACACAGGCCCACCAGGTTACAATGCGCTTTGCCCTTTGAATTAAGGAACGTTAGAGATACACTGATAAACTGACACTCGGGAACGCCAGAGGAGAGCACGGGGAAAGAGAGAGCGGGGAGAATGAATGAAACAAAGAACACACACCCCACATTTTCCACACCTGTTCTGAATGTGCCCTGGTGACAAACTTCAACACATGGTTTCACATGGAGATTCAAGGTACAGTAGGTATATCACTAACTGTAGGATTAAGGTGTACACCGAGTGCACAAAACATTAGGAACACCTGCTCTTTCCATGACATAGTCTGACCAGGTGAATCCAGGTGAAAGCCCTGATCCCTTATTGATGTCACCTGTTAAATCCACTTCAATCAGTGCAGACGAAGGGGAGAAGACGATTTTTAAAGAAGGATTTCATTAAAGAAGGAGGATTTATGGCTTAAGGGCTCTAAAGAAAGATTTAGAAGCCTTGAGACAATTGAGTCGATTGTGTACGTGTGCCATTCAGAGGGTGAATGGCAACACAAACGATTTAAGAGCCTTTGACCGGGGTAGAGTAGTAGGTGCGAGGCCACAACGGTTTGAAAGTGTCAAGAACTGCAACGCTGCTGGGTTTTCATGCTCATCCGTTTACCGTGTGTTGGAAACAACTGCGGGAAGCATTGGAGTCAACATGGACCAGCATCCCTGTGGAATGCTTTCGACACCTTGTAGAGTCCATGCCCCGACGGAATTGAGGATGTTCTGAGGGCAACAAGGGGTGCAACTCAATATTAGGAAGTTACTCCTGATGTGTTGTACACCCAGAGTGCATGTTTGTCATGAAAATGTGTAGATCTCAGAAATCAACAATAAGCTCGTGAGCAGGAATCCCGCTGACATGGAAGCTGCTGAACTTATCGGACAAGCTTTCTTCAATTGTCAACTTGACTTCTTGAAATAGGACTCACTCTGACGTGTAACCCGCGTCACTCTCAGTGAGTTTCTGCTCCCCTCTCCCTTTCTCCTCCTCTTTTTCAGCGTGTCCTGGGAGTAACTTTGGGTCTTCCTTGAAAAGCTACTAAACGGTCTCGACAGAGTAACACTCTGGCAGAAAACAGCTTTTTTGTTCTATTCTCAGGAAAGGGGAGAAGGGAGAAGGCATAGAAAGGAGGATCAATTACCGGTACAAAAGTTGGCTAATTCCTCTCGCTATGAGGGGAGATATGTGTGACAATAGCCGGAGGCAATATGAACGTATTGTTTAAAAAGTGGTGTCCATGGGAGCAGCAGGGGAGCAGCAGGTCTCTTTTATGCTCTGTTACATTTCTGTTTCCAGTGTTTCGGAGAGCAGGGTTCTCTCTCAAGGCCTCTTCCTCCATGTTGTGATTGGAGTAAAAAAGGAAAGGAAGAGAGAAGTGGTGGAAATGGGAAGCATCACAGGTGGGCAACAACATGCTCTATTGTGTTTGAATGGTGGAATAGGAAATAATTAGCTTCCCCAGTGGTTTGATTTCGTGACATTCCGTTGCTTAACACCGGTCCAATTCAGGGGTTTATATGCATACCAAAATAAGAAGGGGAGAGGCCATGACATTCATGGTGACTCCAAAAGGAAAATGAGTGAAGCGACCCCCAAACATCTTGATGTTATTCGTCTTGCTCAAAAGGTTAACCAATCAGATGAATTGACCTCTCTCATTCCAGTGTTTAATCGAATATCGTCTACATTCAACACTCACCTATTACGTGTCGGGGAGGTGATTGACGGTTTGTGGATTTTCGTGCCATGAGGAAACATATAGAACTATGACACGCCCTGTAGGAATGATCAATCGCAACGGTTCTCCTTTTTCTCCTGCCCTCTCTACTTATTTATATCTTTTTTTATCTCACCTTTATTTAACCAGGTGTGGGAAGCATTGGAGTCAACGTGGGCCAGCATCCCTGTGGGACGCTTTATTTACTCCTCCCTGACTGGCCTTCGCTGTCCTGATCAAGGTGGAAGAGTCCCCACCTTTCAACCCTCTGAAGGTCTGTCTCTTCCACCTCATACAGACATGATCGCGGTCAGTGATGACATAGTTTCACTTTTCACTGATCCTTTCCTTCTCAACACACTGGACTTTGTAATGCGCGAGTGAACACAAAAATACGCACGCACGGGCATTACACACACACACACGCACACACGCACGCACGCACGCACACACACACACACACACACACACACACACACACACACACACACACACACACACACACACACACACACACACACACACACACACACACACACACACACACACACACACACACACACACACACACTGCTGCTTTACCGCTCTACCTTGTTTGTGTATTGCGTTCTCCGTGTGGTTACCCTTATTACACGCCAGGCCTGAAATGACAAATGCTTGTGTTCTTATCTCCCAGGAATATAGATTTGTGTGTAACTAGAGTCTGTCCACAGGGGATTCATTCTAGGATAAGGAGTAAGGGAGGAACTGCATCCACAAAGGGAGCGTACCAGTCACTATATAGCGCTACGTAGTGCAGTACTGGAACGCGTAGTATAATAGTACATGTAAAGGAATACTACCACTATGTACTATAGTAATCTGCTACAGCCAAAATGCTGTGTATCTCATTTAAACATAATCGCAATAAATATACAATTGATGAAGACAGGTGTTCATTTCCTGGCGGCTAGTGTCGTGGCCCGATACATAACTGCCCATAGGCACTGACATGCTATAGCTAAGGCATTTTACATGGATTTATGGGTTGCCCTATGAGTGCAATTGTTGCAGATTTAGCCCTATTTCACATTTCTGTGGGGGAGTGGTGGACCTCCATTCCCATGCAAGGGTAACATTTGGTTTAGAATGGATTTTCCTTTCCATTATTTTATTGGAAAGTGGTGTCTCTCCTTCTCATCATGCAGATATATAGGTTAATGTCTAGGTGGCATTTTACCAAAAGGCCACCCTGAATGGTCTTCAGCGCCACATGAATAATTTAAACCAAACCCCCCCAAAAAATCTGCCATTTGGGGGCGAAGAGAAGGTGTAACATATGTAGAACATTGTAATTTAGATTGTCATTGTGTTGGGTAATGTCAGATCATTACTGTGGGAACACACAAGCGCACACTCACACACACACACACACTCACACACACACACACAGCAACACTGAGACCAAGCACAGTCCCTAGTCCAGGAGAGCAACCCACTCCAACGAAGTTGAGAGGTGGCAAGCATGAGGTGGTATTTCATAAGTGACCTTTTAGTTAAACATAAGGCTGAGGTTGCGGGTACACATTCGAGCTGGGCCAGGCGTCCTCTCTGATTCGCTGTGACATGTATAGAGAGGGAGTGAGCGCCACGCCGCACATCTGCTCAGTGCATTAGCTGCTGCCTCCGAGCTGCCGGCGGGGGGCTGGCTGCCATGTTTTTACTTCTGTGGTCAGTCCATTCCCATTACATCCACTGATGTCTCAGCTCTCATTTAATGAACCCAACAGACTGGCCTCTTTAAGTCCCTCTGAATTTGACAATAATGTGACATGGTGACTTTCAATGATTGTTTCCCACTGATTAATAATATATTCAGCACATTATAAACATAGTACATTATGAGTATAGTGTGTGTGGATTTATTATACATGAATATGCACATTTTGCTGTTATGAGTGACATTAAAGGTCAAACAAAGATGGTATTGATTAATAATTGACTCTAATAGTGGCATGGTTTTAGGCAGGTTGATGCATTCTAATGTGTCCTGTTGGGCTTCATGCTTTGTCTCTGCAAGCGTGTTTTGGAGATGAAGGCGCATTACTGGGATCATAATATTCTTAGCAGCCTTTTTACCCACTAAACTGGATGGAAGAGCATTTGCCCTGCCTTTAAATGACAAGTGTGTTTGGAGATGCTGTCCCCACACTGTTGAGTGGCACTTCGAATCATCCTCAAGTGCACACGGGCTTCACGTCACATTTGCAAGGCTGATATCAGTCCCGACGAGCCACTGCAGAGAGGGCTAAAGACGCGTGACTGCCCACACACACACACACACACACACATAAACATGCGCGCGGGCAGGCGCACACACACCAACACACACAGAGACACAGGCATGCACATGCCCACGTATAAACATGCACAGACAGACGCACGCACGCACACACACAAACACAGAATAGGAGCTTATATCCTTCACTGTTTGACCATTTTAAAACAGGCTGCCAGTCATTTTCAGAAGAGCTCATAAATCCATGAGAAAAATGAAGTAAAAGAAGCCCATTACATTTAGATCTGTGCACTTCTAATCAGACCACTGTGGCACATAAACTTTCACCTTCTATACCTCCACCTTTTTTAACAAGGACTGCTGTGTGTGTGGGAGAGAGAGAGAGAGAGAGAGAGAGAGAGAGAGAGAGAGAGAGAGAGAGAGAGAGAGAGAGAGAGAGAGAGAGAGAGAGAGAGAAAATAGTGTATTTTAATGTGTGAATCTCTCACCAATGGAACAACGATGAATACACGCGTCACTCAAAAAATGAGCCTCCTACTATAGAGGTGAGAGTTGTACGCTTGTTTGATTTTGACCTTCGTGGCCCTCTCCCTCATAAACAGCCTTGGGGACCAAGCGTGGCCCCTCTGGAAACCTGATAGGAAATAATGAGGACAGTCGGAGATGGACATCCTCGGATTCAGCAAACATCTTTCGCTGTACGTCAAGAGATTTGTACAGTATTGAATTGTTCCTTGTGATGTGGTTCGTTTTTGATTCAATTAATGATCCATACATGTTCAATTTTGAACAATGAGTCATTCCAACATGGTATCATTGTTATGCATCACTTTGTGATGCTTTTGCAAAAGATAGATCTACTGTCCCTAAGGTAAGTCAGAAGGTGAACACTCTATAGTTAGTAATGTAAAATGGAAATACTTACTACTTTACAAACAACCAGTTATAGCCGAAGGCCAACCAATAATTATTGCAACAGAAAAGGGACACAGGAAACCTAAGGCGTTTTGAATGCGAGGCAGCAACAATGAGCAGAGTGACACATCACCGGAGACAGGACGGCTTTCTCTCTTCACTGGCCACACGCCTGCAGCGTGAAACAATGACTCCATCCGCTGCCTCCGCACAGCCAGCAACCCAATGAGCTACCACTCTTACCCTCCGCAACCCTCCCAACATCCCCCTTGTTCAAAGAATTGAAAAAAATCTAAGCGCTTTTGACATGCAGCCCATCCATAGCCATTCTGTGTCACTGTCCATCCAGTCCCATTCTCATTAGCGTAATGTGATTTTACAAAGTGGCAAGAGGGAGTGCTCTCCTCATCGGGAAGTTACTGAACTCAAATGCCTGACGCTCCCCGACGGCACATCCCGGCCCAGATCCCTGATTGGCGTTTGGACTCAACGCTAGTGAGTCGTGAGGGCCGACGCCATTTCTACGTTCATCCTCACGATGAGTTTATTTTTAGCCTTCATCCCACTCAGCCTCTTCAGATGCAAATGTATGAAGAAAAATATGACCAGGAAGTCAACAGAAAATGATACTGTGTGTGTTCGCCTGTGTTGAGGATGTCGATGTTCCACATTGACATCCTCAACACGGGCGAACACACATACACACAAATTATATAATGTAATTTATGGACACAAACAAAAACAACTTCCCTACTCTATTTTTACAATGCAGCAGAAGCTATATGTTTAACCTTTGACCTTTGCTCTGCCGCTGAGTCTTGTTGTTATAGTGTTGATATTAATATGTGTTCAGTGACTACATTGGCCGGAGGTTTGACATCTTGTATAAGCTCCCTGAGCAAACTCTCAAGCCTTAGCTGAGTGGGCTAACATTCTTGGGACGTGTAGATAACAGTGGCGTGACACGGTTGGTTTATATGCTGCCCCTATCGTTGCATCTCAATTCTGGAGCCAAGAATGGTACATATCTAGATGGGTCCATTCTTCCTCAAATTCTATAGTAATGCCGCCTTCGTTCTCCAGAGTTGTTACTTACCGAGAGTTATGTTATCACATCACCAGTGGAGCTAGACATATACTGGGACAACATCAAACCACATTCACCTCGGTTGGGTGACAGCAGTATGTGGAAACTGCTGGGAGCAGTGCGTTCACGTTGAATTACGGCTCAAAGACAAGCACGTTGTTTTAACTTTTAATGCACTGCCATACCGAGCAACTCCCAAATTAATTAGGAGAGACGTTTCGCAAATTAAGTTTATTCATATTGTCTGCTCACACCATGTAAGAAGTCCCGTACTTTTATGGCCCTCTGTTTGAGTTAACAACGGCTGTCATAAAGCTGATCTTTCTGTTACTCGCTTCCCATCCCCCCTCCCATTTGCCAAGTTGGGAAGTGGTGCTGGGCTTGTGCTTGACTTTGTTAATCGGCAGACGACAGCTTAACAGCTTGTGCGACCGTAATTAACGCCGCTTGAAATAAACGTGACGGAGTGGGGGGGGAGGAGGGAAATTAAATAAATAATTTAGGCAAATGCATTCTGTCGTCTGCAATCTCAGGTATGGCCCACCTGACTAGTGCCTCTACGATAAGCGTGGCCCGGCAGAAGCCCTTGCATGGTGGAATGCTGAATTATTCACCGTGTGGGAGCGCACAGTGACTTATAAAAGCCATTATTATGTTTAATAATGACTAATCCACATCTAAAAGGCCGGCCCACCTTTGGAGAGGCAAATGGACTGATTGTCAGAAATCACCTCCTCTTTGCTTCAAGATTATACAAACTGTATGCATATTTAGGAGGCACTTGTATAGGCCTGGGATGACACTCAGCGTCACTCCTCCTAGAGTCCTCTCTGAAATACAAAAACACCACTCTGATTTAATTCACAACGATCCATATGATGAGCTACTATTTTGTTCAATGCATATAGCAACCTGCTTATTTTATGACCTGTTATGAGCACGAGCGGCAATAAATGCTCAAATCTTAAGCCTAAGTAAGTCTATGAGAGAGATAATGCATGTCTTTCCTATATGCATTCGGACACAATTCAGCAAATGACTATAGGGGAAACACTGATTGTGTTGTTGTTTGCATGATTTAACATAGCCTTTTATTGTGTTGGTTTGTGGTGTACACAGAACTGTACAGAGCTGTGCTGATGGCAGCTTTGGTGATAGTGTTGCAGGTTTACATTACCCCAGGGGTTAATGATCTACACTGATGTTACGTGTTCTGGTGAAAGCTAACAATGTCTACATGGCAATGCCTGTTTACATATGCAGAGCCCACCTTCTCAAACCTACATGAGGGTGAAATTATCGTTTTCACCCTAGGTGAGGGAGAGTGGAGGGAGAGAGGGCAGAAATCTCTTAGCATATAAATAAACCAATTCATCACCGGTTTTTCTACAAGAATAAACACTAATTTTCCTGACGGTGACCCTGACAAATGGCTGGCTGGCAAGTGGCGGGCGGCGCAGCGCAGTACGCCGCGTGGGGTGGTCATCTCTGCGATGCGATGTGGCCAGCCGGCCAAGCTCTCCACTTAGCCGCTCGGTGGGGCTAATAAACGGCTCATGTCAAAAGCGTTGTCAGTCCATTCTTTGCTTGTTTGGGTTCATCTGGACTGGAGAGGGGGCCGGGGTCTGAGGGCTGCAGGCGAGGTTGTGCTCAGTGGCACCTCACTACGGCCAGCTTCAGCCGGCGCTGGCTGGTGTTATTGATTTCTATCCGTAGTGCTCTTTGTCAAATATCAGATACAGGGGAGGCCTCTGGACCTCTTCACCCTTTAAAAGCACGTATAGAGCAGGATGGAGGCGTTTGTGGGTGCAGTTGGTGGGTGGGTGCTCTTTGTTTGGGGTGAGAGGGGTTGCTGAGGGAACGTCTGGAAAAAAAGATGAGGAGAGCTGTTGTTATAGACATACTGCATTGTGTTGGAGCAGATTTCTATCAAGACAAATATGTTTTGTTCCTCTTTCATATCTGGCCACTCGCTGTAATTGCACAGATTCGGCTGGACGTATGTGTTCATTGTACAGTGTGGTGTGTCTCGGTGCAGTGCTCCTAACCATTTCTTCTTGTGAGGGATACAAACACGCGGGGAATCAATCATTCA